>NW_027514981.1:0-59276 GCF_048772815.1 Callospermophilus lateralis | reverse complement strand
GAACTACTTCATTTTGTCAAGTTTCACAGAGCTAGCCCAAACCGTGTTTGATTTAGAGTTTCAAACACATCTATCTATATAGCAGAAAACAGAGTGAAACCTAAAAATTCAAACTGTTACTGGAAACGAACGCTTGAACCTAGAAGATTGAAAGTTGGGCAGCCAAGTGGGATTAGTGAACTGATCATTACCACCAAGTATCATCAAGATTTGGTGAAAAAATGTTTGCTGAGATTTCAGCAAACTAGTAGTTTTTTGGAACCTTGGCAACCCCTTTAAAACGAAAGTGTTTTTCGCCAGTCTCTGCATGGGGTACTTCAAGAGGAAACAAACCATAGAGATAGAACTTAGAACTACTTCATTTGGTCAAGTTTCAAGGAGCTAGCACAAACCGTGTTTGATTTAGAGTTTCAAACACATCTATCTATATAGCAGAAAACAGAATGAAACCTAAAAATTCAAAGTGTTACTGGAAACGAACGCTTGAACCTAGAAGAGTGAAAATTGGGCAGCCAAGTGGGCTTAGTGAACTGATCATTACCACCAAGTATCATCAAGATTTGGTGAAAAAATGTTTGCTGAGATTTCAGCAAACGAGTAGTTTTTTGGAAGCTTGGCAACCCCTTTCAAACGAAAGTGTTTTTCGCCAGTCTCTGCATGGGGTACTTCAAGAGGAAACAAACCATAGAGATAGAACTTTGAACTACTTTATTTGGTCAAGTTTCAAGGAGCTAGCACAAACCGTGTTTGATTTAGAATTCCAAACACAGCTATTTTTGTAGGAGAAAACAGAGAGAAACCTAAAAATTCAAACTGTTACTGGAAACGAAAGCTTCAACCTAGAAGAATAAAATTTGGGCACCCAAGTGGGATTAGTGAACTGATCATTACCACCAAGTATCATCAAGATTTGGTGAAAAAATGTTTGCTGAGATTTCAGCAAACTAGAAGTTTTTTGGAAGCTCGGCAACCCCTTTCAAACGGAAGTGTTTTTCGCCAGTCTCTGCATGGTGTACTTCAAGAGGAAACAAACCATAGAGATAGAACTTAGAACTACTTCATTTTGTCATGTTTCAAGGAGCTAGCACAAACCGTGTTTGATTTAGAGTTTCAAACACATCTATCTATATAGTAGAAAACAGAGTGAAACCTAAAATTTCAAAGTGTTACTGGAAACGAACGCTTGAACCTAGAAGAGTGAAAATTGGGCAGCCAAGTGGGCTTAGTGCACTGATCATTACCACCTAGTATCATCAAGTTTTGGTGAAAAAATGTTTGCTGAGATTTCAGCAAACTAGTAATTTTTTGGAAGATTTCAACCCCTTTCAAACGAAAGTGTTCTTTGCCAGTCTCTGCATGGGGTACTTCAAGAGGAATCAAACCATGGAGACAGAACTTAGAACTACTTCATTTTGTCAAGTTTCACGGAGCTAGCACAAACCGTGTTTGACTTAGAGTTTCAAACACATCTATCTATATAGCAGAAAACAGAGTGAAACCTAAAAATTCAAACTGTTACTGGAAACGAACGCTTGAACCTAGAAGAGTGAAAGTTGGGCAGCCAATGGGATTAGTGAACTGATCATTACCACCAAGTATCATCAAGATTTGGTGAAAAAATATTTGCTGAGATTTCAGCAAACTAGTAGTTTTTGGAAGCTTGGCAAACCCTTTCAAACGAAAGTGTTTTTCGCCAGTCTCTGCATGGGGTACTTCAAGAGGAAACAAACCATAGAGATAGAACTTATAACTACTTCATTTGGTCAAGTTTCAAGGAGCTAGCACAAACCGTGTTTGATTTAGAATTCCAAACACAGCTATCTATGTTGGAGAAAACAGAGTGAAACCTAAAAATTCAGTCACTGGAAACGAAAGCTTCAACCTAGAAGAATAAAATTTGGGCAGCCAAGTGGGATTAGTGAACTGATCATTACCAACAAGTATCATCAAGATTTGGTGAAAAAATGTTTGCTGAGATTTCAGCAAACTAGTAGTTTTTTGGAAGCTTGGCAACCCCTTTCAAACAAAAGTGTTTTTCGCCAGTGTCTGCATGGGGTACTTCAAGAGGAAAAAAACCATAGAGGTAGAAGAAACAACTACTTCATTTTGTCAAGTTTCAAGGAGCTAGCACAAACCGTGTTTGATTTAGAGTTTCAAAGACATCTATCTATATAGCAGAAAACAGAGTGAAACCTAAAATTTCAAAGTGTTACTGGAAACGAACGCTTGAACCTAGAAGAGTAAAAATTGGGCAGCCAAGTGGGCTTAGTGAACTGATCAACACCACCAAGTATCATCAAGTTTTGGTGAAAAAATGTTTGCTGAGATTTCAACAAACTAGTAGTTTTTTGGAAGCTTGGCAACCCCTTTCAAACGAAAGTGTTTTTCGCCAGTCTCTGCATGGGGTACTTCAAGAGGAAACAAACCATAGAGATAGAACTTAGAACTACTTCATTTGGTCAAGTTTCAAGGAGCTAGCACAAACCGTGTTTGATTTAGAGTTTCAAACACATCTATCTATATAGCAGAAAACAGAGTGAAACCTAAAAATTCAAAGTGTTACTGGAAACGAACGCTTGAACCTAGAAGAGTGAAAATTGGGCAGCCAAGTGGGCTTAGTGAACTGATCATTACCACCAAGTATCATCAAGATTTGGTGAAAAAATGGTTGCTGAGATTTCAGCAAACTAGTAGTTTTTTGGAAGCTTGGCAACCCCTTTCAAACGAAAGTGTTCTTCGCCAGTCTCTGCATTTGGTACTTCAAGAGGAAACAAACCATAGAGATAGAACTTAGAACTACTTCATTTTGTCAAGTTTCACGGAGCTAGCACAAACCGTGTTTGATTTAGAGTTTCAAACACATCTATCTATATAGCAGAAAACAGAGTGAAACCTAAAATTTCAAACTGTTACTGGAAACGAACGCTTGAACCTAGAAGAGTGAAAGTTGGGAAGCCAAGTGGGAATAGAGAACTGATCATTACCACCAAGTATCATCAAGATTTGGTGAAAAAATGTTTGCTGAGATTTCAGCAAACGAGTAGTTTTTTGGAAGCTTGGCAACCCCCCTCAAATGAAAGTGTTCTTCGCCAGTCTCTGCATGGGGTACTTCAAGAGGAAACAAACCATAGAGATAGAACTTAGAACTACTTCATTTTGTCAAGTTTCACGGAGCTAGCACAAACCGTGTTTGATTTAGAGTTTCAAACACATCTATCTATATAGCAGAAAACAGAGTAAAACCTAAAAATTCAAACTGTTACTGGAAACGAACGCTTGAACCTAGAAGATTGAAAGTTGGGCAGCCAAGTGGGATTAGTGAACTGATCATTACCACCAAGTATCATCAAGATTTGGTGAAAAAAAGGTTGCTGAGATTTCAGCAAACTAGTAGTTTTTTGGAAGCTTGGCAACCCCTTTAAAACGAAAGTGTTTTTCGCCAGGTTCTGCATGGGGTACTTCAAGAGGAAACAAACCATAGAGATAGAACTTAGAACTACTTCATTTGGTCAAGTTTCAAGGAGCTACCACAAACCGTGTTTGATTTAGAGTTTCAAACACATCTATGTATATAGCAGAAAACAGAATGAAACCTAAAAATTCAAAGTGTTACTGGAAACGAACGCTTGAACCTTGAAGAGTGAAAATTGGGCAGCCAAGTGGGCTTAGTGAACTGATCATTACCACCAAGTATCATCAAGATTTGGTGAAAAAAATGTTTGCTGAGATTTCAGCAAACGAGTAGTTTTTTGGAAGCTTGGCAACCCCTTTCAAACGAAAGTGTTTTTCACCAGTCTCTGCATGGGGTACTTCAAGAGGAAACAAACCATAGAGATAGAACTTAGAACTACTTCATTTGGTCAAGTTTCAAGGAGCTAGCACAAACCGTGTTTGATTTAGAATTCCAAACACAGCTATCTATGTAGGAGAAAACAGAGAGAAACCTAAAAATTCAAACTGTTACTGGAAACGAAAGCTTCAACCTAGAAGAATAAAATTTGGGCACCCAAGTGGGATTAGTGAACTGATCATTACCACCAAGTATCATCAAGATTTGGTGAAAAAATGTTTGCTGAGATTTCAGCAAACTAGAAGTTTTTTGGAAGCTCGGCAACCCCTTTCAAACGGAAGTGTTTTTCGCCAGTCTCTGCATGGGGTACTTCAAGAGGAAACAAACCATAGAGATAGAACTTAGAACTACTTCATTTTGTCATGTTTCAAGGAGCTAGCACAAACCATGTTTGATTTAGAGTTTCAAACACATCTATCTATATAGCAGAAAACAGAGTGAAACCTAAAATTTCAAACTGTTACTGGAAACGAACGCTTGAACCTAGAAGAGTGAAAATTGGGCAGCCAAGTGGGCTTAGTGCACTGATCATTACCACCTAGTATCATCAAGTTTTGGTGAAAAAATGTTTGCTGAGATTTCAGCAAACTAGTAATTTTTTGGAAGATTGGCAACCCCTTTCAAACGAAAGTGTTCTTTGCCAGTCTCTGCATGGGGTACTTCAAGAGGAAACAAACCATGGAGACAGAACTTAGAACTACTTTATTTTGTCAAGTTTCAAGGAGCTAGCACAAACCGTGTTTGATTTAGAGTTTCAAACACATCTATCTATATAGCAGAAAACAGAGTGAAACCTAAAAATTCAAACTGTTACTGGAAACGAACGCTTGAACCTAGAAGAGTGAAAGTTGGGCAGCCAATGGGATTAGTGAACTGATCATTACCACCAAGTATCATCAAGATTTGGTGAAAAAATGTTTGCTGAGATTTCAGCAAACGAGTAGTTTTTTGGAAGCTTGGCAACCCCTTTCAAACGAAAGTGTTCTTCGCCAGTCTCTGCATGGGGTACTTCAAGAGGAAACAAAACATAAAGATAGAACTTAGAAATACTTCATTTTGTCAAGTTTCACGGAGCTAGCACAAACCGTGTTTGATTTAGAGTTTCAAACACATCTATCTATATAGCAGAAAACAGAGTGAAACGTAAAAATTCAAACTGTTACTGGAAACGAACGCTTGAAACTAGAAGAGTGAAAGTTGGGCAGCCAATGGGATTAGTGAACTGATCATTACCACCAAGTATCATCAAGATTTGGTGAAAAAATGTTTGCTGAGATTTCAGCAAACTAGTAGTTTTTTGGAAGCTTGGCAACCCCTTTCAACGAAAGTGTTTTTCGCCAGTCTCTGCATGGGGTACTTCAAGAGGAAACAAACCATAGAGATAGAACTTAGAACTACTTCATTTGGTCAAGTTTCATGGAGCTAGCACAAACCGTGTTTGATTTAGAATTCCAAGCACAGCTATCTATGTTGGAGAAAACAGAGTGAAACCTAAAAATTCAGTCACTGGAAACGAAAGCTTCAACCTAGAAGAATAAAATTTGGGCAGCCAAGTGGGATTAGTGAACTGATCATTACCACCAAGTATCATCAAGATTTGGTGATAAAATGTTTGCTGAGATTTCAGCAAACTAGTAGTTTTTTAGAAGCTTGGCAACCCCTTTCAAACGAAAGTGTTTTTCGCCAGTCTCTGCATGGGGTACTTCAAGAGGAAAAAAACATAGAAATAGAACTAACAACCACTTCATTTTGTCAAGTTTCAAGGAGCTAGCACAAACCGTGTTTGATTTAGAGTTTCAAAGACATCTATCTATATAGCAGAAAACAGAGTGAAACCTAAAATTTCAAAGTGTTACTGGAAACGAACGCTTGAACCTAGAAGAGTAAAAATTGGGCAGCCAAGTGGGCTTAGTGAACTGATCATTACCACCAAGTATCATCAAGTTTTGGTGAAAAAATGTTTGCTGAGATTTCAGCAAACTAGTAGTTTTTTGGAAGCTTGGAAACCCCTTTAAAACGAAAGTGTTCTTCGCCAGTCTCTGCATTTGGTAATTCAAGAGGAAACAAACCATAGAGATAGAACTTAGAACTACTTCATTTTGTCAAGTTTCACGGAGCTAGCACAAACCATGTTTGATTTAGAGTTTCAAACACATCTATCTATATAGCAGAAAACAGAGTGAAACCTAAAAATTCAAACTGTTACTGGAAACGAACGCTTGAACCTAGAAGTGTGAAAGTTGGGCAGCCAATGGGATTAGTGAACTGATCATTACCACCAAGTATCATCAAGATTTGGTGAAAAAAATGTTTGATGAGATTTCAGCAAACTAGTAGTTTTTTGGAAGCTTGGCAACCCCTTTCAAACGAAAGTGTTTTTCGCCAGTCTCTGCATGGGGTACTTCAAGAGGAAAAAAACCATAGAGATAGAACTAACAACTACTTCATTTTGTCAAGTTTCAAGGAGCTAGCACAAACCGTGTTTGATTTAGAGTTTCAAACACATCTATCTATATAGCAGAAAACAGAGTGAAACCTAAAATTTCAAAGTGTTACTGGAAACGAACGCTTGAACCTAGAAGAGTAAAAATTGGGCAGCCAAGTGGGCTTAGTGAACTGATCATTACCACCAAGTATCATCAAGATTTGGTGAAAAAATGGTTGCTGAGATTTCAGCACACTAGTAGTTTTTTGGAAGCTTGGCAACCCCTTTCAAACGAAAGTGTTCTTCGCCAGTCTCTGCATGGGGTTCTTCAAGAGGAAACAAACCATAGAGATAGAACTTAGAACTACTTCATTTTGTCAAGTTTCACGGAGCTAGCACAAACCGTGTTTGATTTAGAGTTTCAAACACATCTATCTATATAGCAGAAAACAGAGTGAAACCTAAAAATTCAAACTGTTACTGGAAACGAACGCTTGAACCTAGAAGAGTGAAAGTTGGGCAGCCAAGTGGGATTAGTGAACTGATCATTACCACCAAGTATCATCAAGATTTGGTGAAAAAAATGTTTGATGAGATTTCAGCAAACTAGTAGTTTTTTGGAAGCTTGGCAACCCCTTTCAAACGAAAGTGTTTTTCGCCAGTCTCTGCATGGGGTACTTCAAGAGGAAAAAAACCATAGAGATAGAACTAACAACTACTTCATTTTGTCAAGTTTCAAGGAGCTAGCACAAACCGTGTTTGATTTAGAGTTTCAAAGACATCTATCTATATAGCAGAAAACAGAGTGAAACCTAAAATTTCAAAGTGTTACTGGAAACGAACGCTTGAACCTAGAAGAGTAAAAATTGGGCAGCCAAGTGGGCTTAGTGAACTGATCATTACCACCAAGTATCATCAAGTTTTGGTGAAAAAATGTTTGCTGAGATTTCAGCAAACTAGAAGTTTTTTGGAAGCTTGGCAACCCCTTTAAAACGAAAGTGTTTTTCGCCAGTCTCTGCATGGGGTACTTCAAGAGGAAACAAACCATAGAGATAGAACTTAGAACTACTTCATTTGGTCAATTTCAAGGAGCTAGCACAAACCGTGTTTGATTTAGAGTTTCAAACACATCTATCTATATAGCAGAAAACAGAGTGAAACCTAAAAATTCAAAGTGTTACTGGAAACGAACGCTTGAACCTAGAAGAGTGAAAATTGGGCAGCCAAGTGGGCTTAGTGAACTGATCATTATCACCAAGTATCATCAAGATTTGGTGAAAAAATGGTTGCTGAGATTTCAGCAAACTAGTAGTTTTTTGGAAGCTTGGCAACCCTTTCAAACGAAAGTGTTCTTCGCCAGTCTCTGCATGGGGTACTTCAAGAGGAAACAAACCATAGAGATAGAACTTAGAACTACTTCATTTTGTCAAGTTTCACGGAGCTAGCACAAACCGTGTTTGATTTAGAGTTTAAAACACATCTATCTATATAGCAGAAAACAGAGTGAAAAATAAAAATTCAAACTGTTACTGGAAACGAATGCTTCAACCTAGAAGAATAAAAATTGGGCAGCCAAGTGGGATTAGTGAACTGATCATTACCACCAAGTATCATCAAGATTTGGTGAAAAAATGTTTGCTGAGATTTCAGCAAACTAGTAGTTTTTTGGAAGCTTGGCAACCCCTTTCAAACGAAAGGGTTTTTCGCCAGTCTCTGCATGGGGTACTTCAAGAGGAAACAAACCATAGAGATAGAACTTAGAACTACTTCATTTGGTCAAGTTTCAAGGAGCTAGCACAAACCGTGTTTGATTTAGAATTCCAAACACAGCTATCTATGTTGGAGAAAACAGAGTGAAACCTAAAAATTCAGTCACTGGAAACGAAAGCTTCAACCTAGAAGAATAAAATTTGGGCAGCCAAGTGGGATTAGTGAACTGATCATTACCACCAAGTATCATCAAGATTTGGTGATAAAATGTTTGCTGAGATTTCAGCAAACTAGTAGTTTTTTGGAAGCTTGGCAACCCCTTTCAAATGAAAGTGTTTTTCGCCAGTCTCTGCATGGGGTACTTCAAGAGGAAAAAAACATAGAAATAGAACTAACAACCACTTCATTTTGTCAAGTTTCAAGGAGCTAGCACAAACCGTGTTTGATTTAGAGTTTCAAACACATCTATCTATATAGCAGAAAACAGAGTGAAACCTAAAAATTCAAACTGTTACTGGAAACGAACGCTTGAACCTAGAAGAGTGAAAGTTGGGCAGCCAAGTGGTATTAGTGAACTGATCATTACCACCAAGTATCATCAAGATTTGGTGAAAAAATGGTTGCTGAGATTTCAGCAAACTAGTAGTTTTTTGGAAGCTTGGCAACCCCTTTAAAACGAAAGTGTTCTTCGCCAGTCTCTGCATGGGGTACTTCAAGAGGAAACAAACCATAGAGATAGAACTTAGAACTACTTCATTTTGTCAAGTTTCACGGAGCTAGCACAAACCGTGTTTATTTTAGAGTTTCAAACCCATCTATCTATATAGCAGAAAACAGAGTGAAACCTAAAAATTCAAACTGTTACTGGAAACGAACGCTTGAACCTAGAAGAGTGAAAGTTGGGCAGCCAAGTGGGCTTAGTGAACTGATCATTACCACCACGTATCATCAAGATTTGGTGAAAAAATGTTTGCTGAGATTTCAGCAAACTAGTAGTTTATTGGAAGTATGGCAACCCCTTAAAAACGAAAGTGTTTTTCACCAGTTTCTGCATGGGGTACTTCAAGAGGAAACAAACCATAGAGATAGAACTTAGAACTACTGCATTTTGTCAAGTTTCAAGGAGCTAGCACAAACCGTGTTTGATTTAGAGTTTCAAACACATCTATCTATATAGCAGAAAACAGAGTGAAACCTAAAAATTCAAAGTGTTACTGGAAACGAACGCTTGAACCTAGAAGAGTGAAAATTGGGCAGCCAAGTGGGCTTAGTGAACTGATCATTACCACCAAGTATCATCAAGATTTGGTGAAAAAATGTTTGCTGAGATTTCAGCAAACGAGTAGTTTTTTGGAAGCTTGGCAACCCCTTTAAAACGAAAGTGTTCTTCGCCAGTCTCTGCATGGGGTACTTCAAGAGGAAACAAACCATAGAGATAGAACTTAGAACTACTTCATTTTGTCAAGTTTCACGGAGCTAGCACAAACCGTGTTTGATTTAGAGTTTCAAACACATCTATCTATATAGCAGAAAACAGAGTGAAACCTAAAAATTCAAACTGTTACTGGAAACGAACGCTTGAACCTAGAAGAGTGAAAGTTGGGCAGCCAAGTGGGATTAGTGAACTGATCATTACCACCAAGTATCATCAAGATTTGGTGAAAAAAATGTTTGATGAGATTTCAGCAAACTAGTAGTTTTTTGGAAGCTTGGCAACCCCTTTCAAACGAAAGTGTTTTTCGCCAGTCTCTGCATGGGGTACTTCAAGAGGAAAAAAACCATAGAGATAGAACTAACAACTACTTAATTTTGTCAAGTTTCAAGGAGCTAGCACAAACCGTGTTTGATTTAGAGTTTCAAAGACATCTATCTATATAGAAGAAAACAGAGTGAAACCTAAAATTTCAAAGTGTTACTGGAAACGAACGCTTGAACCTAGAAGAGTAAAAATTGGGCAGCCAAGTGGGCATAGTGAACTGATCATTACCACCAAGTATCATCAAGTTTTGGTGAAAAAATGTTTGCTGAAATTTCAGCAAACTAGAAGTGTTTTGGAAGCTTGGCAACCCCTTTAAAACGAAAGTGTTTTTCGCCAGTCTCTGCATGGGGTACTTCAAGAGGAAACAAACCATAGAGATAGAACTTAGAACTACTTCATTTGGTCAAGTTTCAAGGAGCTAGCACAAACCGTGTTTGATTTAGAGTTTCAAACACATCTATCTATATAGCAGAAAACAGAGTGAAACCTAAAAATTCAAAGTGTTACTGGAAACGAACGCTTGAACCTAGAAGAGTGAAAATTGGGCAGCCAAGTGGGCTTAGTGAACTGATCATTATCACCAAGTATCATCAAGATTTGGTGAAAAAATGTTTGCTGAGATTTCAGCAAACTAGTAGTTTTTTGGAAGCTTGGCAACCCTTTCAAACGAAAGTGTTCTTCGCCAGTCTCTGCATGGGGTACTTCAAGAGGAAACAAACCATAGAGATAGAACTTAGAACTACTTCATTTTGTCAAGTTTCACGGAGCTAGCACAAACCGTGTTTGATTTAGAGTTTAAAACACATCTATCTATATAGCAGAAAACAGAGTGAAAAATAAAAATTCAAACTGTTACTGGAAACGAATGCTTCAACCTAGAAGAATAAAAATTGGGCAGCCAAGTGGGATTAGTTAACTGATCATTACCACCAAGTATCATCAAGATTTGGTGAAAAAATGTTTGCTGAGATTTCAGCAAACTAGTAGTTTTTTGGAAGCTTGGCAACCCCTTTCAAACGAAAGGGTTTTTCGCCAGTCTCTGCATGGGGTACTTCAAGAGGAAACAAACCATAGAGATAGAACTTACAACTAATTCATTTTATCAAGTTTCAAGGAGGTAGCACAAACCCTGTTTGATTTAGAGTTTCAAAGACATCTATCTATATAGCAGAAAACAGAGTGAAACCTAAAATTTCAAACTGTCACTGGAAACGAAAGCTTCAACCTAGAAGAATAAAAATTGGGCAGCCAAGTGGGATTAGTGAACTGATCATTACCACCAAGTATCATCAATATTTGGTGAAAAAATGTTTGCTGAGATTTCAGCAAACTAGTAGTTTTTTGGAAGCTTGGCAACCCCTTTAAAACGAAAGTGTTCTTCGCCAGTCTCTGCATGGGGTACTTCAAGAGGAAACAAACCATAGAGATAGAACTTAGAACTACTTCATTTTGTCAAGTTTCACGGAGCTAGCACAAACCGTGTTTGATTTAGAGTTTCAAACACATCTATCTATATAGCAGAAAACAGAGTGAAACCTAAAAATTCAAACTGTTACTGGAAACGAACGCTTGAACCTAGAAGAGTGAAAGTTGGGCAGCCAAGTGGGCTTAGTGAACTGATCATTACCACCACGTGTCATCAAGTTTTGGTGAAAAAATGTTTGCTGAGATTTCAGCAAACTAGTAGTTTATTGGAAGTATGGCAACCCCTTTCAAACGAAAGTGTTTTTCGCCAGTTTCTGCATGGGGTACTTCAAGAGGAAACAAACCATAGAGATAGAACTTAGAACTACTGCATTTTGTCAAGTTTCAAGGAGCTAGCACAAACCGTGTTTGATTTAGAGTTTCAAAGACATCTATCTATATAGCAGAAAACAGAGTGAAACCTAAAATTTCAAAGTGTTACTGGAAACGAACGCTTGAACCTAGAAGAGTAAAAATTGGGCAGCCAAGTGGGCTTAGTGAACTGATCATTACCACCAAGTATCATCAAGTTTTGGTGAAAAAATGTTTGCTGAGATTTCAGCAAACTGGAAGTTTTTTGGAAGCTTGGCAACCCCTTTAAAACGAAAGTGTTTTTCGCCAGTCTCTGCATGGGGTACTTCAAGAGGAAACAAACCATAGAGATAGAACTTAGAACTACTTCATTTGGTCAAGTTTCAAGGAGCTAGCACAAACCGTGTTTGATTTAGAGTTTCAAACACATCTATCTATATAGCTGAAAACAGAGTGAAACCTAAAAATTCAAAGTGTTACTGGAAACGAACGCTTGAACCTAGAAGAGTGAAAATTGGGCAGCCAAGTGGGCTTAGTGAACTGATCATTATCACCAAGTATCATCAAGATTTGTTGAAAAAATGTTTGCTGAGATTTCAGCAAACTAGTAGTTTTTTGGAAGCTTGGCAACCCTTTCAAACCAAAGTGTTCTTCGCCAGTCTCTGCATGGGGTACTTCAAGAGGAAACAAACCATAGAGATAGAACTTAGAACTACTTCATTTGGTCAAGTTTCACGGAGCTAGCACAAACCGTGTTTGATTTAGAGTTTAAAACACATCTATCTATATAGCAGAAAACAGAGTGAAAAATAAAAATTCAAACTGTTACTGGAAACGAATGCTTCAACCTAGAAGAATAAAAATTGGGCAGCCAAGTGGGATTAGTGAACTGATCATTACCACCAAGTATCATCAAGATTTGGTGAAAAAATGTTTGCTGAGATTTCAGCAAACTAGTAGTTTTTTGGAAGCTTGGCAACCCCTTTCAAACGAAAGGGTTTTTCGCCAGTCTCTGCATGGGGTACTTCAAGAGGAAACAAACCATAGAGATAAAACTTACAACTAATTCATTTTATCAAGTTTCAAGGAGGTAGCACAAACCCTGTTTGATTTAGAGTTTCAAAGACATCTATCTATATAGCAGAAAACAGAGTGAAAAATAAAATTTCAAACTGTCACTGGAAACGAAAGCTTCAACCTAGAAGAATAAAAATTGGGCAGCCAAGTGGGATTAGTGAACTGATCATTACCACCAAGTATCATCAATATTTGGTGAAAAAATGTTTGCTGAGATTTCAGCAAACTAGTAGTTTTTTGGAAGCTTGGCAACCCCTTTCAAACGAAAGTGTTCTTTGCCAGTCTCTGCATGGGGTACTTCAAGAGGAAACAAACCATAGAGATAGAACTTAGAACTACTTCATTTTGTCAAGTTTCACGGAGCTAGCACAAACCGTGTTTATTTTAGAGTTTCAAACACATCTATCTATATAGCAGAAAACAGAGTGAAACCTAAAAATTCAAAGTGTTACTGGAAACGAACGCTTGAACCTAGAAGAGTGAAAGTTGGGCAGCCAAGTGGGCTTAGTGAACTGATCATTACCACCACGTATCATCAAGATTTGGTGAAAAAATGTTTGCTGAGATTTCAGCAAACTAGTAGTTTATTGGAAGTATGGCAACCCCTTTAAATCGAAAGTGTTTTTCGCCAGTTTCTGCATGGGGTACTTCAAGAGGAAACAAACCATAGAGATAAAACTTAGAACTACTGCATTTTGTCAAGTTTCAAGGAGCTAGCACAAACCGTGTTTGATTTAGAGTTTCAAACACATCTATCTATATAGCAGAAAACAGAGTGAAACCTAAAAATTCAAAGTGTTACTGGAAACGAACGCTTGAACCTAGAAGAGTGAAAATTGGGCAGCCAAGTGGGCTTAGTGAACTGATCATTACCACCCAGTATCATCAACATTTGGTGAAAAAATGTTTGCTGAGATTTCAGCAAACGAGTAGTTTTTTGGAAGCTAGGCAACCCCTTTAAAACGAAAGTGTTCTTCGCCAGTCTCTGCATGGGGTACTTCAAGAGGAAACAAACCATAGAGATAGAACTTAGAACTACTTCATTTTGTCAAGTTTCACGGAGCTAGCACAAACCGTGTTTGATTTAGAGTTTCAAACACATCTATCTATATAGCAGAAAACAGAGTGAAACCTAAAAATTCAAAGTGTTACTGGAAACGAACGCTTGAACCTAGAAGAGTAAAAATTGGGCAGCCAAGTGGGCTTAGTGAACTGATCATTACCACCAAGTATCATCAAGTTTTGGTCAAAAAATGTTTGCTGAGATTTCAGCAAACTAGAAGTTTTTTGGAAGCTTGGCAACCCCTTTAAAACGAAAGTGTTTTTCGCCAGTCTCTGCATGGGGTACTTCAAGAGGAAACAAACCATAGAGATAGAACTTAGAACTACTTCATTTGGTCAAGTTTTAAGGAGCTAGCACAAACCGTGTTTGATTTAGAGTTTCAAACACATCTATCTATATAGCAGAAAACAGAGTGAAACCTAAAAATTCAAAGTGTTACTGGAAACGAACGCTTGAACCTAGAAGAGTGAAAATTGGGCAGCCAAGTGGGCTTAGTGAACTGATCATTATCACCAAGTATCATCAAGATTTGGTGTAAAATTGTTTGCTGAGATTTCAGCAAACTAGTAGTTTTTTGGAACCTTGGCAACCCCTTTCAAACGAAAGTGTTCTTCGCCAGTCTCTGCATGGGGTACTTCAAGAGGAAACAAACCATAGAGATAGAACTTAGAACTACTTCATTTTGTCAAGTTTCACGGAGCTAGCACAAACCGTGTTTGATTTAGAGTTTAAAACACATCTATCTATATAGCAGAAAACAGAGTGAAAAATAAAAATTCAAACTGTTACTGGAAACGAATGCTTCAACCTAGAGAATAAAAATTGGGCAGCCAAGTGGGATTAGTGAACTGATCATTACCACCAAGTATCATCAAGATTTGGTGAAAAAATGTTTGCTGAGATTTCAGCAAACTAGTAGTTTTTTGGAAGCTTGGCAACCCCTTTCATGAAAGTGTTCTTCGCCAGTCTCTGCATGGGGTACTTAAAGAGGAAACAAACCATAGAGATAGAACTTAGAACTACTTCATTTGGTCAAGTTTCAAGGAGCTAGCACAAACCGTGTTTGATTTAGAGTTTCAACACATCTATATATATAGCAGAAAACAGAGTGAAACATAAAAATTCAAAGTGTTACTGGAAACGAACGCTTGAACCTAGAAGAGTGAAAATTGGGCCGCCAAGTGGGCTTAGTGAACTGATCATTACCACCAAGTATCATCAAGATTTGGTGTAAAAATGTTTGCTGAGATTTCAGCAAACTAGTAGTTTTTTGGAACCTTGGCAACCCCTTTCAAACGAAAGTGTTTTTCGCCAGTTTCTGCATGGGGTACTTCAAGAGGAAACAAACCATAGAGATAGAACTTAGAACTACTTCATTTTGTCAAGTTTCAAGGAGCTAGCACAAACCGTGTTTGATTTAGAGTTTCAAACACATCTATCTATATAACAGAAAACAGAGTGAAACCTAAAAATTCAAAGTGTTACTGGAAACGAACGCTTGAACCTAGAAGAGTGAAAATTGGGCAGCCAAGTGGGCTTAGTGAACTGATCATTAGGACCAAGTATCATCAAGATTTGGTGAAAAAATGTTTGCTGAGATTTCAGCAAACGTGTAGGTTTTTGGAAGCTTGGCAACCCCTTACAAACGAAAGTGTTCTTCGCCAGTCTCTGCATGGGGTACTTCAAGAGGTAACAAACCATAGAGATAGAACTTAGAACTACTTCATGTTGTCAAGTTTCACGGAGCTAGCACAAACCGTGTTTGTTTTAGAGTTTCAAACACATCTATCTATATAGCAGAAAACAGAGTGAAACCTGAAATTTCAAACTGTTACTGGAAACGAACGCTTTAACCTAGAAGACTGAAAGTTGGGAAGCCAAGTGGGATTAGTGAACTGATCATTACCACCAAGTATCATCAAGATTTGGTGTAAAAATGTTTGCTGAGATTTGAGCAAACTAGTTGTTTTTTGGATGCTTGGCAACCCCTTTAAAACGAAAGTGTTTTTCGTCAGTCTCTGCATGGGGTACTTCAAGAGGAAACAAACCATAGAGATAGAACTTAGAACTACTTCATTTGGTCAAGTTTCAAGGAGCTAGCACAAACCGTGTTTGATTTAGAGTTTCAAACACATCTATCTATATAGCAGAAAACAGAGTGAAACCTAAAATTTCAAAGTGTTACTGGAAACGAACGCTTGAACCTACAAAGTGAAAATTGGGCAGCCAAGTGTGATTAGTGAACTGATCATTACCACCAAGTATCATCAAGATTTGGTGAAAAAATGTTTGCTGAGACTTCAGCAAACTAGTAGTTTTTTGGAAGCTTGGCAACCCCTTTCAAACGAAAGTGTTCTTCGCCAGTCTCTTCATGGGGTACTTCAAGAGGAAACAAACCATAGAGATAGAACTTAGAACTACTTCATGTTGTCAAGTTTCACGGAGCTAGCACAAACCGTGTTTGTTTTAGAGTTTCAAACACATCTATCTATATAGCAGAAAACAGAGTGAAACCTAAAAATTCAAACTGTTACTGGAAACGAACGCTTTAACCTAGAAGATTGAAAGTTGGGCAGCCAAGTGGGATTAGTGAACTGATCATTACCACCAAGTATCATCAAGATTTGGTGAAAAAATGTTTGCTGAGATTTCAGCAAACGAGTAGTTTTTTGGAAGCTTGGCAACCCCTTTCAAACGAAAGTGTTCTTCGCCAGTCTCTGCATGGGGTACTTCAAGAGGAAACAAACCATAGAGATGGAACTTAGAACTACTTCATTTTGTCAAGTTTCACGGAGCTAGCAGAAACCGTGTTTGATTTAGAGTTTCAAACACATCTATCTATATAGCAGAAAACAGAGTGAAACCTAAAAATTCAAAGTGTTACTGGAAACGAACGCTTGAACCTAGAAGAGTGAAAATTGGGCAGCCAAGTGGGCTTAGTGAACTGATCATTACCACCAAGTATCATCAAGATTTGGTGAAAAAATGTTTGCTGAGATTTCAGCAAACGAGTAGGTTTTTGGAAGCTTGGCAACCCCTTATAAACGAAAGTGTTCTTCGCCAGTCTCTGCATGGGGTACTTCAAGAGGAAACAAACCATAGAGATAGAACTTAGAACTACTTCATGTTGTCAAGTTTCACGGAGCTAGCACAAACCGTGTTTGTTTTAGAGTTTCAAACACATCTATCTATATAGCAGAAAACAGAGTGAAACCTAAAAATTCAAACTGTTACTGGAAACGAACGCTTTAACCTAGAAGATTGAAAGTTGGGAAGCCAAGTGGGCTTAGTGAACTGATCATTACCACCAAGTATCATCAAGATTTGGTGAAAAAATGTTTGCTGAGATTTCAGCAAACTAGTTGTTTTTTGGAAGCTTGGCAACCCCTTTAAAACGAAAGTGTTTTTCGCCAGTCTCTGCATGGGGTACTTCAAGAGGAAACAAACCATAGAGATAGAACTTAGAACTACTTCATTTGGTCAAGTTTCAAGGAGCTAGCACAAACCGTGTTTGATTTAGAGTTTCAAACACATCTATCTATATAGCAGAAAACAGAGTGAAAGATAAAAATTCAAAGTGTTACTGGAAACGAACGCTTGAACCTACAAGAGTGAAAATTGGGCCGCCAAGTGGGATTAGAGAACTGATCATTACCACCAAGTATCATCAAGATTTGGTGAAAAAATGTTTGCTGAGATTTCAGCAAACGAGTAGTTTTTTGGAAGCTTGGCAACCCCTTTCAAACGAAAGTGTTCTTCGCCAGTCTCTGCATGGGGTACTTCAAGAGGAAACAAACCATAGAGATAGAACTTAGAACTACTTCATTTTGTCAAGTTTCACGGAGCTAGCACAAACCGTGTTTGATTTAGAGTTTCAAACACATCTATCTATATAGCAGAAAACAGAGTGAAATCTAAAAATTCAAACTGTTACTGGAAACGAACGCTTGAACATAGAAGAGTGAAAGTTGGGCAGCCAAGTGGGATTAGTGAACTGATCATTACCACCAAGTATCATCAAGATTTGGTGCAAAAATGTTTGCTGAGATTTCAGCAAACTAGTAGTTTTTTGGAAGCATGGCAACCTCTTTCAAACGAAAGTGTTTTTCGCCAGTTTCTGCATGGGGTACTTCAAGAGGAAACAAACCATAGAGATAGAACTTAGAACTACTTCATTTGGTCAAGTTTCAAGGAGCTAGCACAAACCGTGTTTGATTTAGAGTTTCAAACACATCTATCTATATAACAGAAAACATAGTGAAACCTAAAAATTCAAAGTGTTACTGGAAACGAACGCTTCAACCTAGAAGAGTGAAAATTGGGCAGCCAAGTGGGCTTAGTGAACTGATCATTACCACCAAGTATCATCAAGATTTGGTGAAAAAATGTTTGCTGAGATTTCAGCAAACGAGTAGTTTTTTGGAAGCTTGGCAACCCCTTTCTAACGAAAGTGTTCTTTGCCAGTCTCAGCATGGGGTACTTCAAGAGGAAACAAACCATAGAGATAGAACTTAGAACTACTTCATGTTGTCAAGTTTCACGGAGCTAGCACAAACCGTGTTTGATTTAGAGTTTCAAACACATCTATCTATATAGCAGAAAACAGAGTGAAACCTAAAAATTCAAAGTGTTACTGGAAACGAACGCTTGAACCTACAAGAGTGAAAATTGGGCAGCCAAGTGGGCTTAGTCAACTGATCATTACAACCAAGTATCATCAAGATTTGGTGAAAAAATGTTTGCTGAGATTTCAGCAAAGGAGTAGTTTTTTGGAAGCTTGGCAACCCCTTTCAAACGAAAGTGTTCTTCGCCAGTCTCTGCATGGGGTACTTCAAGAGGAAACAAACCATAGAGATAGAACTTAGAACTACTTCATTTGGTCAAGTTTCAAGGAGCTAGCACAAACCGTGTTTGATTTAGAATTCCAAACACAGCTATCTATGTAGGAGAAAACAGAGTGAAACCTAAAATTTCAAAGTGTTACTGGAAACGAACGCTTGAACCTAGAAGAGTAAAAATTGGGCAGCCAAGTGGGCTTAGTGAACTGATCATTACCACCAAGTATCATCAAGTTTTGGTGAAAAAATGTTTGCTGAGATTTCAGCAAACTAGTAGTTTTTTGGAAGCTTGGCAACCCCTTTAAAACGAAAGTGTTTTTCGCCAGTCTCTGCATGGGGTACTTCAAGAGGAAACAAACCATAGAGATAGAACTTGGAACTACTTCATTTGGTCAAGTTTCAAGGAGCTAGCACAAACCGTGTTTGATTTAGAGTTTCAACACATCTATCTACTTAGCAGAAAACAGAGTGAAAACTAAAAATTCAAAGTGTTACTGGAAACGAACGCTTGAACCTAGAAGAGTGAAAATTGGGCCGCCAAGTGGGCTTAGTGAACTGATCATTACCACCAAGTATCATCAAGATTTGGTGAAAAAATGTTTGCTGAGATTTCAGCAAACGAGTAGTTTTTTGGAAGCTTGGCAACCCCTTTCAAACGAAAGTATTCTTCGCCAGTCTCTGCATGGGGTACTTCAAGAGGAAACAAACCATAGAGATAGAACTTAGAACTACTTCATTTTGTCAAGTTTCACGGAGCTAGCACAAACCGTGTTTGATTTAGAGTTTCAAACACATCTATCTATATAGCAGAAAACAGAGTGAAACCTAAAAATTAAAACTGTTACTGGAAACGAACGCTTGAACCTAGAAGAGTGAAAGTTGGGCAGCCAAGTGGGATTAGTGAACTGATCATTACCACCAAGTATCATCAAGTTTTGGTGAAAAAATATTTGCTGAGATTTCAGCAAACGAGTAGTTTTTTGGAAGCTTGGCAACCCCTTTCATACGAAAGTGTTTTTCGCCAGTCTCTGTATGGGGTACTTCAAGAGGAAACAAACCATAGAGATGGAACTTAGAACTACTTCATTTTGTCAAGTTTCACGGAGCTAGCAGAAACCGTGTTTGATTTAGAGTTTGAAACACATCTATCTATATAGCAGAAAACAGAGTGAAACCTAAAAATTCAAACTGTTACTGGAAACGAACGCTTGAACCTAGAAGAGTGAAAGTTGGGCAGCCAAGTGGGATTAGTGAACTGATCATTACCACCAAGTATCATCAAGATTTGGTGAAAAAATGTTTGCTGAGATTTCAGCAAACTAGTAGTTTTTTGGAAGCATGGCAACCCCTTTCAAACGAAAGTGTTTTTCGCCAGTTTCTGCATGGGGTACTTCAAGAGGAAACAAACCATAGAGATAGAACTTAGAACTACTTCATTTTGTCAAGTTTCAAGGAGCTAGCACAAACCGTGTTTGATTTAGAGTTTCAAACACATCTATCTATATAACAGAAAACAGAGTGAAACCTAAAAATTCAAAGTGTTACTGGAAACGAACGCTTGAACCTAGAAGAGTGAAAATTGGGCAGCCAAGTGGGCTTAGTGAACTGATCATTACCACCAAGTATCATCAAGATTTGGTGAAAAAATGTTTGCTGAGATTTCAGCAAACGAGTAGGTTTTTGGAAGCTTGGCAACCCCTTACAAACGAAAGTGTTCTTCGCCAGTCTCTGCATGGGGTACTTCAAGAGGAAACAAACCATAGAGATAGAACTTAGAACTACTTCATGTTGTCAAGTTTCACGGAGCTAGCACAAACCGTGTTTGTTTTAGAGTTTCAAACACATCTATCTATATAGCAGAAAACAGAGTGAAACCTAAAAATTCAAACTGTTACTGGAAACGAACGCTTTAACCTAGAAGATTGAAAGTTGGGAAGCCAAGTGGGATTAGTGAACTGATCATTACCACCAAGTATCATCAAGATTTGGTGTAAAAATGTTTGCTGAGATTTGAGCAAACTAGTTGTTTTTTGGATGCTTGGCAACCCCTTTAAAACGAAAGTGTTTTTCGCCAGTCTCTGCATGGGGTACTTCAAGAGGAAACAAACCATAGAGATAGAACTTAGAACTACTTCATTTGGTCAAGTTTCAAGGAGCTAGCACAAACCGTGTTTGATTTAGAGTTTCAAACACATCTATCTATATAGCAGAAAACAGAGTGAAACCTAAAATTTCAAAGTGTTACTGGAAAGGAACGCTTCAACCTACAAGAGTGAAAATTGGGCAGCCAAGTGGGATTAGTGAACTGATCATTACCACCAAGTATCATCAAGATTTGGTGAAAAAATGTTTGCTGAGACTTCAGCAAACTAGTAGTTTTTTGGAAGCTTGGCAACCCCTTTCAAACGAAAGTGTTCTTCGCCAGTCTCTGCATGGGGTACTTCAAGAGTAAACAAACCATAGAGATAGAAGTTAGAACTACTTCATTTTGTCAAGCTTTACGGAGCTAGCACAAACCGTGTTTGATTTAGGGTTTCAAACACATCTATCTATATAGCAGAAAACAGAGTGAAACCTAAAAATGCAAAATGTTACTGGAAACGAATGGTTGAACCTAGAAGAGTGAAAGTTGGGCAGCCAAGTGGGATTAGTGAACTGATCATTACCACCAAGTATCATCAAGATTTGGTGAAAAAATGTTTGCTGAGATTTCAGCAAACTAGTAGTTTTTTGGAAGCTTGGCAACCCCTTTCAAACGAAAGTGTTTTTCGCCAGTCTCTGCATGGGGTACTTCAAGAGGAAAAAAACCATAGAGATAGAACTTAGAACTACTTCATTTGCTCAAGTTTCAAGGAGCTAGCACAAACCGTGTTTGATTTAGAGTTTCAAAGACATCAATCTATATAGCAGAAAACAGAGTGAAACCTAAAATTTCAAAGTGTTACTGGAAACGAACGCTTGAACCTAGAAGAGTAAAAATTGGGCAGCCAAGTGGGCTTAGTGAACTGATCATTACCACCAAGTATCATCAAGTTTTGGTTAAAAAATGTTTGCTGAGATTTCAGCAAACTAGTAGTTTTTTGGAAGCTTGGCAACCCCTTTAAAACGAAAGTGTTTTTCGCCAGTCTCTGCATGGGGTACTTCAAGAGGAAACAAACCATAGAGATAGAACATAGAACTACTTATTTTGGTCAAGTTTCAAGGAGCTAGCACAAACCGTGTTTGATTTAGAGTTTCAACACATCTATCTACTTAGCAGAAAACTGAGTGAAACCTAAAAATTCAAAGTGTTACTGGAAACGAACGCTTGAACCTAGAAGAGTGAAAATTGGGCCGCCAAGTGGGCTTAGTGAACTGATCATTACCACCAAGTATCATCAAGATTTGGTGAAAAAATGTTTGCTGAGATTTCAGCAAACGAGTAGTTTTTTGGAAGCTTGGCAACCCCTTTCAAACGAAAGTATTCTTCGCCAGTCTCTGCATGGGGTACTTCAAGAGGAAACAAACCATAGAGATAGAACTTAGAACTACTTCATTTTGTCAAGTTTCACGGAGCTAGCACAAACCGTGTTTGATTTAGAGTTTCAAACACATCTATCTATATAGCAGAAAACAGAGTGAAACCTAAAAATTAAAACTGTTACTGGAAACGAACGCTTGAACCTAGAAGAGTGAAAGTTGGGCAGCCAAGTGGGATTAGTGAACTGATCATTACCACCAAGTATCATCAAGTTTTGGTGAAAAAATATTTGCTGAGATTTCAGCAAACGAGTAGTTTTTTGGAAGCTTGGCAACCCCTTTCATACGAAAGTGTTTTTCGCCAGTCTCTGCATGGGGTACTTCAAGAGGAAACAAACCATAGAGATGGAACTTAGAACTACTTCATTTTGTCAAGTTTCACGGAGCTAGCAGAAACCGTGTTTGATTTAGAGTTTGAAACACATCTATCTATATAGCAGAAAACAGAGTGAAACCTAAAAATTCAAACTGTTACTGGAAACGAACGCTTGAACCTAGAAGAGTGAAAGTTGGGCAGCCAAGTGGGATTAGTGAACTGATCATTACCACCAAGTATCATCAAGATTTGGTGAAAAAATGTTTGCTGAGATTTCAGCAAACTAGTAGTTTTTTGGAAGCATGGCAACCCCTTTCAAACGAAAGTGTTTTTCGCCAGTTTCTGCATGGGGTACTTCAAGAGGAAACAAACCATAGAGATAGAACTTAGAACTACTTCATTTTGTCAAGTTTCAAGGAGCTAGCACAAACCGTGTTTGATTTAGAGTTTCAAACACATCTATCTATATAACAGAAAACAGAGTGAAACCTAAAAATTCAAAGTGTTACTGGAAACGAACGCTTGAACCTAGAAGAGTGAAAATTGGGCAGCCAAGTGGGCTTAGTGAACTGATCATTACCACCAAGTATCATCAAGATTTGGTGAAAAAATGTTTGCTGAGATTTCAGCAAACGAGTAGGTTTTTGGAAGCTTGGCAACCCCTTACAAACGAAAGTGTTCTTCGCCAGTCTCTGCATGGGGTACTTCAAGAGGAAACAAACCATAGAGATAGAACTTAGAACTACTTCATGTTGTCAAGTTTCACGGAGCTAGCACAAACCGTGTTTGTTTTAGAGTTTCAAACACATCTATCTATATAGCAGAAAACAGAGTGAAACCTAAAAATTCAAACTGTTACTGGAAACGAACGCTTTAACCTAGAAGATTGAAAGTTGGGAAGCCAAGTGGGATTAGTGAACTGATCATTACCACCAAGTATCATCAAGATTTGGTGTAAAAATGTTTGCTGAGATTTGAGCAAACTAGTTGTTTTTTGGATGCTTGGCAACCCCTTTAAAACGAAAGTGTTTTTTGCCAGTCTCTGCATGGGGTACTTCAAGAGGAAACAAACCATAGAGATAGAACTTAGAACTACTTCATTTGGTCAAGTTTCAAGGAGCTAGCACAAACCGTGTTTGATTTAGAGTTTCAAACACATCTATCTATATAGCAGAAAACAGAGTGAAACCTAAAATTTCAAAGTGTTACTGGAAAGGAACGCTTGAACCTACAAGAGTGAAAATTGGGCAGCCAAGTGGGATTAGTGAACTGATCATTACCACCAAGTATCATCAAGATTTGGTGAAAAAATGTTTGCTGAGACTTCAGCAAACTAGTAGTTTTTTGGAAGCTTGGCAACCCCTTTCAAACGAAAGTGTTCTTCGCCAGTCTCTGCATGGGGTACTTCAAGAGGAAACAAACCATAGAGATAGAAGTTAGAACTACTTCATTTTGTCAAGTTTTACGGAGCTAGCACAAACCGTGTTTGATTTAGGGTTTCAAACACATCTATCTATATAGCAGAAAACAGAGTGAAACCTAAAAATGCAAAATGTTACTGGAAACGAATGGTTGAACCTAGAAGAGTGAAAGTTGGGCAGCCAAGTGGGATTAGTGAACTGATCATTACCACCAAGTATCATCAAGATTTGGTGAAAAAATGTTTGCTGAGATTTCAGCAAACTAGTAGTTTTTTGGAAGCTTGGCAACCCCTTTCAAACGAAAGTGTTTTTCGCCAGTCTCTGCATGGGGTACTTCAAGAGGAAAAAAACCATAGAGATAGAACTTAGAACTACTTCATTTGCTCAAGTTTCAAGGAGCTAGCACAAACCGTGTTTGATTTAGAGTTTCAAAGACATCAATCTATATAGCAGAAAACAGAGTGAAACCTAAAATTTCAAAGTGTTACTGGAAACGAACGCTTGAACCTAGAAGAGTAAAAATTGGGCAGCCAAGTGGGCTTAGTGAACTGATCATTACCACCAAGTATCATCAAGTTTTGGTTAAAAAATGTTTGCTGAGATTTCAGCAAACTAGTAGTTTTTTGGAAGCTTGGCAACCCCTTTAAAACGAAAGTGTTTTTCGCCAGTCTCTGCATGGGGTACTTCAAGAGGAAACAAACCATAGAGATAGAACATAGAACTACTTCATTTGGTCAAGTTTCAAGGAGCTAGCACAAACCGTGTTTGATTTAGAGTTTCAACACATCTATCTACTTAGCAGAAAACTGAGTGAAACCTAAAAATTCAAAGTGTTACTGGAAACGAACGCTTGAACCTAGAAGAGTGAAAATTGGGCCGCCAAGTGGGCTTAGTGAACTGATCATTACCACCAAGTATCATCAAGATTTGGTGAAAAAATGTTTGCTGAGATTTCAGCAAACGAGTAGTTTTTTGGAAGCTTGGCAACCCCTTTCAAACGAAAGTGTTCTTCGCCATTCTCTGCATGGGGTACTTCAAGAGGAAACAAACCATAGAGATAGAACTTAGAACTACTTCATTTTGTCAAGTTTCACGGACCTATCACAAACCGTGTTTGATTTAGAGTTTCAAACACATCTATCTATATAGCAGAAAACAGAGTGAAACCTAAAAATTAAAACTGTTACTGGAAACGAACGCTTGAACCTAGAAGAGTGAAAGTTGGGCAGCCAAGTGGGATTAGTGAACTGATCATTACCACCAAGTATCATCAAGATTTGGTGAAAAAATGTTTGCTGAGATTTCAGCAAACGAGTAGTTTTTTGGAAGCTTGGCAACCCCTTTCAAACGAAAGTGTTCTTCGCCAGTCTCTGCATGGGGTACTTCAAGAGGAAACAAACCATAGAGATGGAAGTTAGAACTACTTCATTTTGTCAAGTTTCACGGAGCTAGCAGAAACCGTGTTTGATTTAGAGTTTCAAACACATCTATCTATATAGCAGAAAACAGAGTGAAACCTAAAAATTCAAACTGTTACTGGAAACGAACGCTTGAACCTAGAAGAGTGAAAGTTGGGCAGCCAAGTGGGCTTAGTGAACTGATCATTACCACCAAGTATCATCAAGATTTGGTGCAAAAATGTTTGCTGAGATTTCAGCAAACTAGTAGTTTTTTGGAAGCATGGCAACCCCTTTCAAACGAAAGTGTTTTTCGCCAGTTTCTGCATGGGGTACTTCAAGATAAAACAAACCATAGAGATAGAACTTAGAACTACTTCATTTTTCAAGTTTCAAAGAGCTAGCACAAACCGTGTTTGATTTAGAGTTTCAAACACATCTATCTATATAACAGAAAACAGAGTGAAACCTAAAAATTCAAAGTGTTACTGGAAACGAACGCTTGAACCTAGAAGAGTGAAAATTGGGCAGCCAAGTGGGCTTAGTGACCTGATCATTACCACCAAGTATCATCAAGATTTGGTGAAAAAATGTTTGCTGAGATTTCAGCAAACGAGTAGGTTTTTGGAAGCTTGGCAACCCCTTATAAACGAAAGTGTTCTTCGCCAGTCTCTGCATGGGGTACTTCAAGAGGAAACAAACCATAGAGATAGAACTTAGAACTACTTCATGTTGTCAAGTTTCACAAAGCTAGCACAAACCGTGTTTGTTTTAGAGTTTCAAACACATCTATCTATATAGCAGAAAACAGAGTGAAACCTAAAAATTCAAACTCTTACTGGAAACGAACGCTTTAACCTAGAGGATTGAAAGTTGGGAAGCCAAGTGGGCTTAGTGAACTGATCATTACCACCAAGTATCATCAAGATTTGGTGAAAAAATGTTTGCTGAGATTTCAGCAAACGAGTAGGTTTTTGGAAGCTTGGCAACCCCTTTCAAACGAAAGTGTTCTTCGCCAGTCTCTGCATGGGGTACTTCAAGAGGAAACAAACCATAGAGATAGAACTTAGAACTACTTCATTTGGTCAAGTTTCAAGGAGCTAGCACAAACCGTGTTTGATTTAGAGTTTCAAACACATCTATCTATATAGCAGAAAACAGAGTGAAACCTAAAAATTCAAAGTGTTACTGGAAACGAACGCTTGAACCTACAAGAGTGAAAATTGGGCCGCCAAGTGGGATTAGTGAACTGATCATTACCACCAAGTATCATCAAGATTTGGTGAAAAAATGTTTGCTGAGATTTCAGCAAACGAGTAGTTTTTTGGAAGCTTGGCAACCCCTTTCAAACGAAAGTGTTCTTCGCCAGTCTCTGCATGGGGTACTTCAAGAGGAAACAATCCATAGAGATAGAACTTAGAACTACTTCATTTTGTCAAGTTTCACGGAGCTAGCACAAACCGTGTTTGATTTAGAGTTTCAAACACATCTATCTATATAGCAGAAAACAGAGTGAAACCTAAAAATTCAAACTGTTACTGGAAACGAATGCTTGAACCTAGAAGAGTGAAAGTTGGGCAGCCAAGTGGGATTAGTGAACTGATCATTACTACCAAGTATCATCAAGATTTGGTGCAAAAATGTTTGCTGAGATTTCAGCAAACTAGTAGTTTTTTGGAAGCATGGCAACCCCTTTCAAACGAAAGTGTTTTTCGCCAGTTTCTGCATGGGGTACTTCAAGAGGAAACAAACCATAGAGATAGAACTTAGAACTACTTCATTTGGTCAAGTTTCAAGGAGCTAGCACAAACCGTGTTTGATTTAGAGTTTCAAACACATCTATCTATATAACAGAAAACATAGTGAAACCTAAAAATTCAAAGTGTTACTGGAAACGAACGCTTCAACCTAGAAGAGTGAAAATTGGGCAGCCAAGTGGGCTTAGTGAACTGATCATTACCACCAAGTATCATCAAGATTTGGTGAAAAAATATTTGCTGAGATTTCAGCAAACGTGTAGTTTTTTGGAAGCTTGGCAACCCCTTTCTAACGAAAGTGTTCTTCGCCAGTCTCAGCATGGGGTACTTCAAGAGGAAACAAATCATAGAGATAGAACTTAGAACTACTTCATGTTGTCAAGTTTCACGGAGCTAGCACAAACCGTGTTTGATTTAGAGTTTCAAACACATCTATCTATATAGCAGAAAACAGAGTGAAACCTAAAAATTCAAAGTGTTACTGGAAACGAACGCTTGAACCTACAAGAGTGAAAATTGGGCAGCCAAGTGGGCTTAGTCAACTGATCATTACCACCAAGTATCATCAAGATTTGGTGAAAAAATGTTGCTGAGATTTCAGCAAAGGAGTAGTTTTTTGGAAGCTTGGCAACCCCTTTCAAACGAAAGTGTTCTTCGCCAGTCTCTGCATGGGGTACTTCAAGAGGAAACAAACCATGAAGATAGAACTTAGAACTACTTCATTTGGTCAAGTTTCAAGGAGCTAGCACAAACCGTGTTTGATTTAGAATTCCAAACACAGCTATCTATGTAGGAGAAAACAGAGTGAAACCTAAAATTTCAAAGTGTTACTGGAAACGAACGCTTGAACCTAGAAGAGTAAAAATTGGGCAGCCAAGTGGGCTTAGTGAACTGATCATTACCACCAAGTATCATCAAGTTTTGGTGAAAAAATGTTTGCTGAGATTTCAGCAAACTAGTAGTTTTTTGGAAGCTTGGCAACCCCTTTAAATCGAAAGTGTTTTTCGCCAGTCTCTGCATGGGGTACTTCAAGAGGAAACAAACCATAGAGATAGAACTTGGAACTACTTCATTTGGTCAAGTTTCAAGGAGATAGCACAAACCGTGTTTGATTTAGAGTTTCAACACATCTATCTACTTAGCAGAAAACAGAGTGAAACCTAAAAATTCAAAGTGTTACTGGAAACGAACGCTTGAACCTAGAAGAGTGAAAATTGGGCCGCCAAGTGGGCTTAGTGAACTGATCATTACCACCAAGTATCATCAAGATTTGGTGAAAAAATGTTTGCTGAGATTTCAGCAAACGAGTAGTTTTTTGGAAGCTTGGCAACCCCTTTCAAACGAAAGTGTTCTTCGCCAGTCTCTGCATGGGGTACTTCAAGAGGAAACAAACCATGAAGATAGAACTTAGAACTACTTCATTTGGTCAAGTTTCAAGGAGCTAGCACAAACCGTGTTTGATTTAGAATTCCAAACACAGCTATCTATGTAGGAGAAAACAGAGTGAAACCTAAAATTTCAAAGTGTTACTGGAAACGAACGCTTGAACCTAGAAGAGTAAAAATTGGGCAGCCAAGTGGGCTTAGTGAACTGATCATTACCACCAAGTATCATCAAGTTTTGGTGAAAAAATGTTTGCTGAGATTTCAGCAAACTAGTAGTTTTTTGGAAGCTTGGCAACCCCTTTAAAACGAAAGTGTTTTTCGCCAGTCTCTGCATGGGGTACTTCAAGAGGAAACAAACCATAGAGATAGAACTTGGAACTACTTCATTTGGTCAAGTTTCAAGGAGCTAGCACAAACCGTGTTTGATTTAGAGTTTCAACACATCTATCTGCTTAGCAGAAAACAGAGTGAAACCTAAAAATTCAAAGTGTTACTGGAAACGAACGGTTGAACCTAGAAGAGTGAAAATTGGGCCGCCAAGTGGGCTTAGTGAACTGATCATTACCACCAAGTATCATCAAGATTTGGTGAAAAAATGTTTGCTGAGATTTCAGCAAACGAGTAGTTTTTTGGAAGCTTGGCAACCCCTTTCAAACGAAATTGTTCTTCGCCAGTCTCTGCATGGGGTACTTCAAGAGGAAACAAACCATAGAGATAGAACTTAGAACTACTTCATTTTGTCAAGTTTCACGGAGCTAGCACAAACCGTGTTTGATTTAGAGTTTCAAACACATCTATCTATATAGCAGAAAACAGAGTGAAACCTAAAAATTAAAACTGTTACTGGAAACGAACGCTTGAACCTAGAAGAGTGAAAGTTGGGCAGCCAAGTGGGATTAGTGAACTGATCATTACCACTAAGTATCATCAAGATTTGGTGAAAAAATGTTTGCTGAGATTTCAGCAAACTAGTAGTTTTTTGGAAGCATGGCAACCCCTTTCAAACGAAAGTGTTTTTCGCCAGTCTCTGCATGGGGTACTTCAAGAGGAAACAAACCATAGAGATAGAACTTAGAACTACTTCATTTTGTCAAGTTTCAAGGAGCTAGCACAAACCGTGTTTGATTTAGAGTTTCAAACACATCTATCTATATAACAGAAAACATAGTGAAACCTAAAAATTCAAAGTGTTACTGGAAACGAGCGCTTGAACCTAGAAGAGTGAAAATTGGGCAGCCAAGTGGGCTTAGTGAACTGATCATTACCACCAAGTATCATCAAGATTTGGTGAAAAAATGTTTGCTGAGATTTCAGCAAACGAGTAGGTTTTTGGAAGCTTGGCAACCCCTTTCAAACGAAAGTGTTCTTCGCCAGTCTCTGCATGGGGTACTTCAAGAGGAAACAAACCATAGAGATAGAACTTAGAACTACTTCATGTTGTCAAGTTTCACGGAGCTAGCACAAACCGTGTTTTTTTTAGAGTTTCAAACACATCTATCTATATAGCAGAAAACAGAGTGAAACCTAAAAATTCAAACTGTTACTGGAAACGAACGCTATAACCTAGAAGATTGAAAGTTGGGAAGCCAAGTGGGCTTAGTGAACTGATCATTACCACCAAGTATCATCAAGATTTGGTGAAAAAATATTTGCTGAGATTTCAGCAAACGAGTAGGTTTTTGGAAGCTTGGCAACCCCTTTCAAACGAAAGTGTTCTTCGCCAGTCTCTGCATGGGGTACTTCAAGAGGAAACAAACCATAGAGATAGAACTTAGAACTACTTCATGTTGTCAAGTTTCACGGAGCTAGCACAAACCGTGTTTGATTTAGAGTTTCAAACACATCTATCTATATAGCAGAAAACAGAGTGAAACCTAAAAATTCAAACTGTTACTGGAAACGAACGCTTTAACCTAGAAGATTGAAAGTTGGGAAGCCAAGTGGGCTTAGTGAACTGATCATTACCACCAAGTATCATCAAGATTTGGTGAAAAAATGTTTGCTGAGATTTCAGCAAACTAGTTGTTTTTTGGAAGCTTGGCAACCCCTTTAAAAACGAAAGTGTTCTTCGCCAGTCTCTGCATGGGGTACTTCAAGAGGAAACAAACCATAGAGATAGAACTTAGAACTACTTCATTTTGTCAAGTTTCACGGAGCTAGCACAAACCGTGTTTGATTTAGAGTTTCAACACATCTATCTATATAGAAGAAAACAGAGTGAAACCTAAAAATTCAAAGTGTTACTGGAAACGAACGCTTGAACCTAGAAGAGTGAAAATTGGGCAGCCAAGTGGGCTTAGTGAACTGATCATTACCACCAAGTATCATCAAGATTTGATGAAAAAATGTTTGCTGAGATTTCAGCAAACTAGTAGTTTTTTGGAAGCTTGGCAACCCCTTTCAAACGAAAGTGTTCTTCGCCAGTCTCTGCATGGGGTACTTCAAGAGGAAACAAACCATAGAGATAGAACTTAGAACTACTTCATGTTGTCAAGTTTCACGGAGCTAGCACAAACCGTGTTTGATTTAGAGTTTCAAACACATCTATCTATATAGCAGAAAACAGAGTGAAACCTAAAAATTCAAACTGTTACTGGAAACGAACGCTTGAACCTAGAAGAGTGAAAGTTGGGCAGCCAAGTGGGATTAGTGAACTGATCATTACCACCAAGTATCATCAAGATTTGGTGAAAAAATATTTGCTGAGAATTCAGCAAACTAGTAGTTTTTTGGAAGCTTGGCAACCCCTTTCAAACGAAAGTGTTTTTCGCCAGTCTCTGCATGGGGTACTTCAAGAGGAAACAAACCATAGAGATAGAACTTAGAACTACTTCATTTGTTCAAGTTTCAAGGAGCTAGCACAAACCGTGTTTGATTTATTGTTTCAAACACATCTATCTATATAGCAGAAAACAGAGTGAAACCTAAAAATTCAAAGTGTTACTGGAAACGAACGCTTGAACCTACAAGAGTGAAAATTGGGCAGCCAAGTGGGCTTAGTGAACTGATCATTACCACCAAGTATCATCAAGATTTGGTGAAAAAATGTTTGCTGAGATTTCAGCAAACTAGTAGTTTTTTGGAAGCTTGGCAACCCCTTTCAAACGAAAGTGTTCTTCGCCAGTCTCTGCATGGGGTACTTCAAGAGGAAACAAACCATAGAGATAGAACTTAGAACTACTTCATTTTGTCAAGTTTCACGGAGCTAGCACAAACCGTGTTTGATTTAGAGTTTCAAACACATCTATCTATATAGCAGAAAACAGAGTGAAACCTAAAAATTCAAACTGTTACTGGAAACGAACGCTTGAACCTAGAAGAGTGAAAGTTGGGCAGCCAAGTGGGATTAGTGAACTGATCATTACCACCAAGTATCATCAAGATTTGGTGAAAAAATGTTTGCTGAGATTTCAGCAAACTAGTAGTTTTTTGGAAGCATGGCAACCCCTTTCAAACGAAAGTGTTCTTCGCCAGTCTCTGCATGGGGTACTTCAAGAGGAAACAAACCATAGAGATAGAACTTAGAACTACTTCATGTTGTCAAGTTTCACGGAGCTAGCACAAACCGTGTTTGTTTTAGAGTTTCAAACACATCTATCTATATAGCAGAAAACAGAGTGAAACCTAAAAATTCAAACTGTTACTGGAAACGAACGCTTGAACCTAGAAGAGTGAAAGTTGGGCAGCCAAGTGGGATTAGTGAACTGATCATTACCACCAAGTATCATCAAGATTTGGTGAAAAAATGTTTGCTGAGATTTCAGCAAACTAGTAGTTTTTTGGAAGCATGGCAACCCCTTTCAAACGAAAGTGTTTTTCGCCAGTTTCTGCATGGGGTACTTCAAGAGGAAACAAACCATAGAGATAGAACTTAGAACTACTTCATTTGGTCAAGTTTCAAGGAGCTAGCACAAACCGTGTTTGATTTAGAGTTTCAAACACATCTATCTATATAACAGAAAACAGAGTGAAACCTAAAAATTCAAAGTGTTACTGGAAACGAACGCTTGAACCTAGAAGAGTGAAAATTGGGCAGCCAAGTGGCTTTAGTGAACTGACCATTACCACCAAGTATCATCAAGATTTGGTGAAAAAATGTTTGCTGAGATTTCAGCAAAGGAGTAGTTTTTTGGAAGCTTGGCAACCCCTTTCAAACGAAAGTGTTCTTCGCCAGTCTCTGCATGGGGTACTTCAAGAGGAAACAAACCATAGAGATAGAACTTAGAACTACTTCATGTTGTCAAGTTTCACGGAGCTAGCACAAACCATGTTTGATTTAGAGTTTCAACACATCTATCTATATAGCAGAAAACAGAGTGAAACCTAAAAATTCAAAGTGTTACTGGAAACGAACGCTTGAACCTAGAAGAGTGAAAATTGGGCAGCCAAGTGGGCTTAGTGAACTGATCATTACCACCAAGTATCATCAAGATTTGGTGAAAAAATGTTTGCTGAGATTTCAGCAAACTAGTAGTTTTTTGGAAGCTTGGCAACCCCTTTCAAACGAAAGTGTTCTTCGCCAGTCTCTGCATGGGGTACTTCAAGAGGAAACAAACCATAGAGATAGAACTTAGAACTACTTCATTTTGTCAAGTTTCACGGAGCTAGCACAAACCGTGTTTGATTTAGAGTTTCAAACACATCTATCTATATAGCAGAAAACAGAGTGAAACCTAAAAATTCAAACTGTTACTGGAAACGAACGCTTGAACCTAGAAGAGTGAAAGTTGGGCAGCCAAGTGGGATTAGTGAACTGATCATTACCACCAAGTATCATCAAGATTTGGTGCAAAAATGTTTGCTGAGATTTCAGCAAACTAGTAGTTTTTTGGAAGCATGGCAACCCCTTTCAAACGAAAGTGTTTTTCGCCAGGGTCTGCATGGGGTACTTCAAGAGGAAACAAACCATAGAGATAGAACTTAGAACTACTTCATTTGGTCAAGTTTCAAGGAGCTAGCACAAACCGTGTTTGATTTAGAGTTTCAAACACATCTATCTATATAACAGAAAACAGAGTGAAACCTAAAAATTCAAAGCGTTACTGGAAACGAACACTTGAACCTAGAAGAGTGAAACTTGGGCAGCCAAGTGGGCTTAGTGAACTGATCATTACCACCAAGTATCATCAAGATTTGGTGAAAAAATGTTTGCTGAGATTTCAGCAAACGAGTAGTTTTTTGGAAGCTTGGCAACCCCTTTCAAACGAAAGTGTTCTTCACCAGTCTCTGCATGGGGTACTTCAAGAGGAAACAAACCATAGAAATAGAACTTAGAACTACTTCATGTTGTTAAGTTTCACGGAGCTAGCACAAACCGTGTTTGATTTAGAGTTTCAACACATCTATCTATATAGCAGAAAACAGAGTGAAACCTAAAAATTCAAAGTGTTACTGGAAACGAACGCTTGAACCTAGAAGAGTGAAAATTGGGCAGCCAAGTGGGCTTAGTGAACTGATCATTACCACCAAGTGTCATCAAGATTTGGTGAAAAATGTTTGCTGAGATTTCAGCAAACTAGTAGTTTTTTGGAAGCTTGGCAACCCCTTTAAAACGAAAGTGTTTTTCGCCAGTCTCTGCATGGGGTACTTCAAGAGGAAACAAACCATAGAGATAGAACTAGAACTACTTCATTTTTTCAAGTTTCAAGGAGCTAGCACAAACCGTGTTTGATTTAGGGTTTCAAACACATCTATCTATATAGCAGAAAACAGAGTGAAACCTAAAATTCAAAGTGTTACTGGAAACGAACGCTTGAACCTACAAGAGTGAAAATTGGGCAGCCAAGTGGGCTTAGTGAACCGATCATTACCACCAAGTATCATCAAGATTTGGTGAAAAAATGTTTGCTGAGATTTCAGCAAACTAGTAGTTTTTGGAAGCTTGGCAACCCTTTCAAACGAAAGTGTTCTTCGCCAGTCTCTGCATGGGGTACTTCAAGAGGAAACAAACCATAGAGATAGAACTTAGAACTACTTCATTTTGTCAAGTTTCACGGAGCTAGCACAAACCGTGTTTGATTTAGAGTTTCAAACACATCTATCTATATAGCAGAAAACAGAGTGAAACCTAAAAATTCAAACTGTTACTGGAAACGAACGCTTGAACCTAGAAGAGTGAAAGTTGGGCAGCCAAGTGGGATTAGTGAACTGATCATTACCACCAAGTATCATCAAGATTTGGTGAAAAAATGTTTGCTGAGATTTCAGCAAACTAGTAGTTTTTTGGAAGCATGGCAACCCCTTTCAACGAAAGTGTTCTTCGCCAGTCTCTGCATGGGGTACTTCAAGAGGAAACAAACCATAGAGATAGAACTTAGAACTACTTCATGTTGTCAAGTTTCACGGAGCTAGCACAAACCGTGTTTGTTTTAGAGTTTCAAACACATCTATCTATATAGCAGAAAACAGAGTGAAACTAAAAATTCAAACTGTTACTGGAAACGAACGCTTGAACCTAGAAGAGTGAAAGTTGGGCAGCCAAGTGGGATTAGTGAACTGATCATTACCACCAAGTATCATCTAGATTTTGGTGCAAAATGTTTGCTGAGATTTCAGCAAAGTAGTAGTTTTTTGGAAGCATGGCAACCCCTTTCAAACGAAAGTGTTTTTCGCCAGGGTCTGCATGGGGTACTTCAAGAGGAAACAAACCATAGAGATAGAACTTAGAACTACTTCATTTGGTCAAGTTTCAAGGAGCTAGCACAAACCGTGTTTGATTTAGAGTTTCAAACACATCTATCTATATAACAGAAAACAGAGTGAAACCTAAAAATTCAAAGCGGTACTGGAAACGAACGCTTGAACCTAGAAGAGTGAAAATGGGGCAGCCAAGTGGGCTTAGTGAACTGATCATTACCACCAAGTATCATCAAGATTTGGTGAAAAAATGTTTGCTGAGATTTCAGCAAACGAGTAGTTTTTTGGAAGCTTGGCAACCCCTTTCAAACGAAAGTGTTCTTCGCCAGTCTCTGCATGGGGTACTTCAAGAGGAAACAAACCAAGAGATAGAACTTAGAACTACTTCATGTTGTTAAGTTTCACGGAGCTAGCACAAACCGTGTTTGATTTAGAGTTTCAACACATCTATCTATATAGCAGAAAACAGAGTGAAACCTAAAAATTCAAAGTGTTACTGGAAACGAACGCTTGAACCTAGAAGAGTGAAAATTGGGCAGCCAAGTGGGCTTAGTGAACTGATCATTACCACCAAGTATCATCAAGATTTGGTGAAAAAATGTTTGCTGAGATTTCAGCAAACTAGTAGTTTTTTGGAAGCTTGGCAACCCTTTCAAACGAAAGTGTTTTTCGCCAGTCTCTGCATGGGGTACTTCAAGAGGAAAAAACCATAGAGATAGAACTTAGAACTACTTCATTTGGTCAAGTTTCAAGGAGCTAGCACAAACCGTGTTTGATTTAGAGTTTCAAACACATCTATCTATATAGCAGAAAACAGAGTGAAACCTAAAAATTCAAAGTGTTACTTGAAACGAACGCTTTGAACCTAGGAAGAGTGAAAATTGGGCAGCCAAGTGGGCTTAGTGAACTGATCATTACCACCAAGTATCATCAAGATTTGGTGAAAAAATGTTTGCTGAGATTTCAGCAAACGAGTAGTTTTTTGGAAGGCTTGGCAACCCCTTTCAAACGAAAGTGTTCTTCGCCAGTCTCTGCATGGGGTACTTCAAGAGGAAACAAACCATAGAGATAGAACTTAGAACTACTTCATTTGGTCAAGTTTCAAGGAGCTAGCACAAACCGTGTTTGATTTAGAATTCCAAACACAGCTATCTATGTAGGAGAAAACAGAGTGAAACCTAAAATTCAAACTGTTACTTTAAACGAATGCTTCAACCTAGAAGAATAAAAATTGGGCAGCCAAGTGGGATTAGTGAACTGATCATTACCACCAAGTATCATCAAGATTTGGTGAAAAATGTTTGCTGATATTTCAGCAAACTAGTAGTTTTTTGGAAGCATGGCAACCCCTTTCAAACGAAAGTGTTTTTCGCCAGTCTCTGCATGGGGGTACTTCAAGAGGAACCAAACCATAGAGATAGAACTTAGAACTACTTCATTTGGTCAAGTTTCAAGGAGCTAGCACAAACCATGTTTGATTTAGAATTCCAAACACAGCTATCTATGTTGGAGAAAACAGAGTGAAACCTAAAAATTCAAACAGTCACTGGAAACGAACGCTTGAACCTAGAAGAGTGAAAATTGGGCAGCCAAGTGGGCTTAGTGAACTGATCATTGCCACCAAGTATCATCAAGATTTGGTGAAAAAATGTTTGCTGAGATTTCAGCAAAACGAGTAGTTTTTGAAGCTTGGCAACCCCTTTCAAACGAAAGTGTTCTTCGCCAGTCTCTGCATGGGGTACTTCAAGAGGAAACAAACCATAGAGATAGAACTTAGAACTACTTCATGTTGTCACGGTTTCACGGAGCTAGCACAAACCGTGTTGATTTAGGGTTTCAAACACATCTATCTATATAGCAGAAAACAGAGTGAAACCTAAAATTCAAACTGTTACTGGAAACGAACGCTTGAACCTAGAAGAGTGAAAGTTGGGCAGCCAAGTGGGATTAGTGAACTGATCATTACCACCAAGTATCATCAAGATTTGGTGAAAAAATGTTTGCTGAGATTTCAGCAAACTAGTAGTTTTTTGGAAGCATGGCAACCCCTTTCAAACGAAAGTGTTCTTCGCCAGTATCTGCATGGGGTACTTCAAGAGGAAACAAACCATAGAGATAGAACTTAGAACTACTTCATGTTGTCAAGTTTCACGGAGCTAGCACAAACCGTGTTTTGATTTAGAGTTCAAACACATCTATCTATATAGCCGAAAACAGAGTGAAACCTAAAAATTAAAACTGTTACTGGAAACGAACGCTTGAACCTAGAATAGTGAAAGTTGGGCAGCCAAGTGGGATTAGTGAACTGATCATTACCACCAAGTATCATCAAGATTTGGTGCAAAATGTTTGCTGAGATTTCAGCAAACTAGTAGTTTTTTGGAAGCATGGCAACCCCTTTCAAACGAAAGTGTTTTTCGCCAGTTTCTGCATGGGGTACTTCAAGAGGAAACAAACCATAGAGATAGAACTTAGAACTACTTCATTTGGTCAAGTTTCAAGGAGCTAGCACAATCCGTGTTTGATTTAGAGTTTCAAACACATCTATCTATATAACAGAAAACAGAGTGAAACCTAAAAATTCAAAGTGTTACTGGAAACGAACGCTTGAACCTAGAAGAGTGAAAATTGGGCAGCCAATTGAGCTTAGTGAACTGATCATTACCACCAAGTATCATCAAGATTTGGTGAAAAAATGTTTGCTGAGATTTCAGCAAACGAGTAGGATTTTGGAAGCTTGGCAACCCTTTCAAACGAAAGTGTTCTTCGCCAGTCTCTGCATGGGGTACTTCAAGAGGGAAACAAACCATAGAGATAGAACTTAGAACTACTTCATGTTGTCAAGTTTCACGGAGCTAGCACAAACCGTGTTTGTTTTAGAGTTTCAAACACATCTATCTATATAGCAGAAAACAGAGTGAAACCTAAAAATTCAAACAGTTACTGGAAACGAACGCTTTAACCTAGAAGATTGAAAGTTGGGCAGCCAAGTGGGATTAGTGAACTGATCATTACCACCAAGTATCATCAAGATTTGGTGAAAAAATGTTTGCTGAGATTTCAGCAAACTAGTAGTTTTTTGGAAGCTTGGCAACCCCTTTAAAACGAAAGTGTTTTTCGCCAGTCTCTGCATGGGGTACTTCAAGAGGAAACAAACCATAGAGATAGAACTTAGAACTACGTTCATTTGGTCAAGTTTCAAGGAGCTAGCACAAACCGTGTTTGATTTAGGGTTTCAAACACATCTATCTATATAGCAGAAAACAGAGTGAAACCTAAAAATTCAAAGTGTTACTGGAAACGAACACTTGAACCTACAAGAGTGAAAATTGGGCAGCCAAGTGGGCTTATTGAACTGATCATTACCACCAAGTATCATCAAGATTTGGTGAAAAAATGATTGCTGAGATTTCAGCAAACTAGTAGTTTTTTGGAATCTTGGCAACCCCTTTCAAACGAAAGTGTTCTTCGCCATTCTCTGCATTGGGTACTTCAAGAGGAAACAAACCATAGAGATAGAACTTAGAACTACTTCATTTTGTCAAGTTTCACGGAGCTAGCACAAACCGTGTTTGATTTAGAGTTTCAAACAAATCTATCTATATAGCAGAAAACAGAGTGAAACCTAAAAATTCAAACTGTTACTGGAAACGAACGCTTGAACCTAGAAGAGTGAAAGTTGGGCAGCCAAGTGGGATTAGTGAACTGATCATTACCACCAAGTATCATCAAGATTTGGTGAAAAAAAGTTTGCTGAGATTTCAGCAAACTAGTAGTTTTTTGGAAGCATGGCAACCATTTCAAACGAAAGTGGTTCTTCGCCAGTCTCTGCATGGGGTACTTCAAGAGGAAACAAACCATAGAGATAGAACTTAGAACTACTTCATGTTGTCAAGTTTCACGGAGCTAGCACAAACCGTGGTTGTTTAGAGTTTGAAACACATCTATCTATATAGCAAAAACAAAGTGAAAACCTAAAAATTCAAACTGTTACTGGAAACGAACGCTTGAACCTAGAAGAGTGAAAGTTGGGCAGCCAAGTGGGATTAGTGAACTGATCATTACCACCAAGTATCATCAAGATTTGGTGAAAAAATGTTTGCTGAGATTTCAGCAAACTAGTAGTTTTTTGGAAAGCTTGGCAACCCTTTAAAACGAAAGTGTTTTTCGCCATTCTCTGCATGGGGTACTTCAAGAGGAAACAAACCATAGAGATAGAACTTAGAACTACTTCATTTGGTCAAGTTTCAAGGAGCTAGCACAAACCGTGTTTGATTTAGAGTTTCAAACACATCTATCTATATAGCAGAAAACAGAGTGAAACCTAAAATTCAAAGTGTTACTGGAAACGAACGCTTGAACCTACAAGAGTGAAAATTGGGCAGCCAAGTGGGCTTAGTGAACTGATCATTACCACCAAGTATCATGAAGATTTGGTGAAAAAATGTTTGCTGAGATTTCAGCAAACTAGTAGTTTTTTGGAAGCTTGGCAACCCCTTTCAAACGAAAGTGTTCTTCGCCAGTCTCTGCATGGGGTACTTCAAGAGGAAACAAACCATAGAGATAGAACTTAGAACTACTTCATTTTGTCAAGTTTCACGGAGCTAGCACAAACCGTGTTTGATTTAGAGTTTCAAACACATCTATCTATATAGCAGAAAACAGAGTGAAACCTAAAAATTCAACTGTTACTGGAAACGAACGCTTGAACCTAGAAGAGTGAAAGTTGGGCAGCCAAGTGGGATTAGTGAACTGATCATTACCACCAAGTATCATCAAGATTTGGTGAAAAAATGTTTGCTGAGATTTCAGCAAACTAGTAGTTTTTTGGAAGCATGGCAACCATTTCAAACGAAAGTGTTCTTCGCCAGTCTCTGCATGGGTACTTCAAGAGGGAAACAAACCATAGAGATAGAACTTAGAACTACTTCATGTTGGTCAAGTTTCACGGAGCTAGCACAAACCGTGTTTGTTTTAGAGTTTCAAACACATCTATCTATATAGCAGAAAACAGAGTGAAACCTAAACATTCAAACTGTTACTGGAAACGAACGCTTGAACCTAGAAGAGTGAAAGTTGGGCAGCCAAGTGGGCTTAGTGAAGCTGATCATTACCACCAAGTATCATCAAGATTTGGTGAAAAAAATGTTTGCTGAGATTTCAGCAAACGAGTAGTTTTTTGGAAGCTTGGCAACACCTTTCAAACGAAAGTGTTCTTCGCCAGTCTCTGCATTCGGTACTTCAAGAGGAAACAAACCATAGAGATAGAACTTAGAACTACTTCATGTTGTCAAGTTTCACGGAGCTAGCAAAAACCGTGTTTGTTTTAGAGTTCAAACACATCTATCTATATAGCAGAAAACAGAGTGAACCTAAAAATTCAAACTGTTACTGGAAACGAACGCTTTAACCCTAGAAGATTGAAAGTTGGGCAGCCAAGTGGGATTAGTGAACTGATCATTACCACCAAGTATCATCAAGATTTGGTGAACAAATGTTTGCTGAGATTTCAGCAAACTAGTAGTTTTTTGGAAGCTTGGCAACGCCTTTAAAACGAAAGTGTTTTTCGCCAGTCTCTGCATGGGGTACTTCAAGAGGAAACAAACCATAGAGATAGAACTTAGAACTACTTCATTTTGGTCAAGTTTCAAGGAGCTAGGCACAACCGTGTTTGATTTAGAGTTTCAAACACATCTATCAATATAGCAGAAAACAGAGTGAAACCTAAAAATTCAAAGTGTTACTGGAAACGAACGCTTGAACCTACAAGAGTGAAAATTGGGCAGCCAAGTGGGCTTAGTGAACTGATCATTACCACCAAGTATCATGAAGATTTGGTGAAAAAATGTTTGCTGAGATTTCAGCAAACTAGTAGTTTTTTGGAAGCTTGGCAACCCCTTTCAAACGAAAGTGTTCTTCGCAGTCTCTGCATGGGGTACTTCAAGAGGAAAACAAACCCATAGAGATAGAACTTAGAACTACTTCATTTTGTCAAGTTTCACGGAGCTAGCACAAACCGTGTTTGATTTAGAGTTTCAAACACATCTATCTATATAGCAGAAACAGAGTGAAACCTAAAAATTCAAACTGTTACTGGAAACGAACGCTTGAACCTAGAAGAGTGAAAGTTGGGCAGCCAAGTGGGATTAGTGAACTGATCATTACCACCAAGTATCATCAAGATTTGGTGAAAAAATGTTTGCTGAGATTTCAGCAAACTAGTAGTTTTTTGGAAGCATGGCAACCCCTTTCAAACGAAAGTGTTCTTCGCCAGTCTCTGCATGGGGTACTTCAAGAGGAAACAAACCATAGAGATAGAACTTAGAACTACTTCATGTTGTCAAGTTTCACGGAGCTAGCACAAACCGTGTTTGATTTAGAGTTTCAAACACATCTATCTATATAGCAGAAAACAGAGTGAAACCTAAAAATTAAAACTGTTACTGGAAACGAACGCTTGAACCTAGAAGAGTGAAAGTTGGGCAGCCAAGTGGGATTAGTGAACTGATCATTTCCACCAAGTATCATCAAGTTTTGGTGCAAAAATGTTTGCTGAGATTTCAGCAAACTTGTAGTTTTTTGGAAGCTTGGCAACCCCTTTAAAACGAAAGTGTTTTTCGCCAGTCTCTGCATGGGGTACTTCAAGAGGAAACAAACCATAGAGATAGAACTTAGAACTACTTCATTTGGTCAAGTTTCAAGGAGCTAGCACAATCCGTGTTTGATTTAGAGTTTCAAACACATCTATGTATATAACAGAAAACAGAGTGAAACCTAAAAATTCAAAGTGTTACTGGAAACGAACGCTTGAACCTAGAAGAGTGAAAATTGGGCAGCCAAGTGGGCTTAGTGAACTGATCATTACCACCAAGTATCATCAAGATTTGGTGAAAAATGTTTGCTGAGATTTCAGCAAACCAGTAGTTTTTTGGAAGCTTGGCAACCCCTTTCAAACGAAAGTGTTCTTCGCCAGTCTCTGCATGGGGTACTTCAAGAGGAAACAAACCATAGAGATAGAACTTAGAACTACTTCATGTTGTCAAGTTTCACGGAGCTAGCACAAACCGTGTTTGATTTAGAGTTTCAAACACATCTATCTATATAACAGAAAACAGAGTGAAACCTAAAAATTCAAAGTGTTACTGGAAACGAACGCTTGAACCTAGAAGAGTGAAAATTGGGCAGCCAAGTGGGCTTAGTGAACTGATCATTACCACCAAGTATCATCAAGATTTGGTGAAAAATGTTTGCTGAGATTTCAGCAAACGAGTAGGTTTTTGGAAGCTTGGCAACCCCTTTCAAACGAAAGTGTTCTTCGCCAGTCTCTGCATGGGGTACTTCAAGAGGAAACAAACCATAGAGATAGAACTTAGAACTACTTCATGTTGTCAAGTTTCACGGAGCTAGCACAAACCGTGTTTGTTTTAGAGTTTCAAACACATCTATCTATATAGCAGAAAACAGAGTGAAACCTAAAAATTCAAACTGTTACTGGAACGAACGCTTGAACCTAGAAGAGTGAAAGTTGGGCAGCCAAGTGGGATTAGTGAACTGATCATTACCACCAAGTATCATCAAGATTTGGTGAAAAAATGTTTGCTGAGATTTCAGCAAACGAGTAGTTTTTTGGAAGCTTGGCAACACCTTTCAAACGAAAGTGTTCTTCGCCAGTCTCTGCATTTGGTACTTCAAGAGGAAACAAACCATAGAGATAGAACTTAGAACTACTTCATGTTGTCAAGTTTCACGGAGCTAGCACAAACCGTGTTGTTTTAGAGTTTCAAACACATCTATCTATATAGCAGAAAACAGAGTGAAACCTAAAAATTCAAACTGTTACTGGAAACGAACGCTTGAACCTAGAAGAGTGAAAGTTGGGCAGCCAAGTGGGATTAGTGAACTGATCATTACCACCAAGTATCATCAAGATTTGGTGAACAAATGTTTGCTGAGATTTCAGCAAACTAGTAGTTTTTTGGAAGCTTGGCAACCCCTTTAAAACGAAAGTGTTTTTCGCCAGTCTCTGCATGGGGTACTTCAAGAGGAAACAAACCATAGAGATAGAACTTAGAACTACTTCATTTTGTCAAGTTTCAAGGAGCTAGCACAAACCGTGTTTGATTTAGAGTTTCAAACACATCTATCTATATAGCAGAAAACAGAGTGAAACCTAAAAATTCAAAGTGTTATTGGAAACGAACGGCTTGAACCTACAAGAGTGAAAATTGGGCAGCCAAGTGGGCTTAGTGAACTGATCATTACCACCAAGTATCATGAAGATTTGGTGAAAAAATGTTTGCTGAGATTTCAGCAAACTAGTAGTTTTTTGGAAGCTTGGCAACCCCTTTCAAACGAAAGTGTTCTTCGCCAGTCTCTGCATGGGGTACTTCAAGAGGAAACAAACCATAGAGATAGAACTTAGAACTACTTCATTTTGTCAAGTTTCACGGAGCTAGCACAAACCGTGTTTTGATTTAGAGTTTCAAACACATCTATCTATATAGCAGAAAACAGAGTGAAACCTAAAAATTCAAACTGTTACTGGAAACGAACGCTTGAACCTAGAAGAGTGAAAGTTGGGCAGCCAAGTGGGATTAGTGAACTGATCATTACCACCAAGTATCATCAAGATTTGGTGAAAAAATGTTTGCTGAGAGTTTAGCAAACTAGTAGTTTTTTGGAAGCATGGCAACCATTTCAAACGAAAGTGTTCTTCGCCAGTCTCTGCATGGGGTACTTCAGAGGAAACAAACCATAGAGATAGAACTTAGAACTACTTCATGTTGTCAAGTTTCACGGATCTAGCACAAACCGTGTTTGTTTTAGAGTTTCAAACACATCTATCTATATAGCAGAAAACAGAGTGAAACCTAAAAATTCAAACTGTTACTGGAAACGAACGCTTGAACCTAGAAGAGTGAAAGTTGGGCAGCCAAGTGGGATTAGTGAACTGATCATTACCACCAAGTATCATCAAGATTTGGTGAAAAAATGTTTGCTGAGATTTCAGCAAACGAGTAGTTTTTGGAAGCTTGGCAACACCTTTCAAACGAAAGTGTTCTTCGCCAGTCTCTGCATTCGGTACTTCAATAGGAAACAAACCATAGAGATAGAACTTAGAACTACTTCATGTTGTCAAGTTTCACGGAGCTAGCACAAACCGTGTTTGTTTTAGAGTTTCAAACACATCTATCTATATAGCAGAAAACAGAGTGAAACCTAAAATTCAAACTGTTACTGGAACGAACGCTTTAACCTAGAAGATTGAAAGTTGGGCAGCCAGTGGATTAGTGACTGATCATTACCACCAAGTATCATCAAGATTTGGTGGAACAAATGTTTGCTGAGATTTCAGCAAACTAGTAGTTTTTTTGGAAGCTTGGCAACCCTTTAAAACGAAAGTGTTTTTCGCCAGTCTCTGCATGGGGTACTTCAAGAGGAAACAAACCATAGAGATAGAACTTAGAACTACTTCATTTGGTCAAGTTTCAAGGAGCTAGCACAAAACCGTGTTTGATTTAGAGTTTCAAACACATCTATCTATATAGCAGAAAACAGAGTGAAACCTAAAAATTCAAAGTGTTACTGGAAACGAACGCTTGAACCTACAAGAGTGAAAATTGGGCAGCCAAGTGGGCTTAGTGAAACTGATCATTACCACCAAGTATCATGAAGATTTGGTGAAAAAATGTTTGCTGAGATTTCAGCAAACTAGTAGTTTTTTGGAAGCTTGGCAACCCCTTTCAAACGAAAGGTGTTCTTCGCCAGTCTCTGCATGGGGTACTTCAAGAGGAAACAAACCATAGAGATAGAACTTAGAACTACTTCATTTTGTCAAGGTTCACGGAGCTAGCACAAACCGTGTTTGATTTAGAGTTTCAAACACATCTATCTATATAGCAGAAAACAGAGTGAAACCTAAAAATTCAAACTGTTACTGGAAACGAACGCTTGAACCTAGAAGAGTGAAAGTTGGGCAGCCAAGTGGGATTAGTGAACTGATCATTACCACCAGTATCATCAAGATTTGGTGAAAAAATGTTTGCTGAGATTTCAGCAAACTAGTAGTTTTTTGGAAGCATGGCAACCCCTTTCAAACGAAAGTGTTTCTTCGCCAGTCTCTGCATGGGGTACTTCAAGAGGAAACAAACCATAGAGATAGAACTTAGAACTACTCATGTTGTCAAGTTTCACGAGCTAGCACAAACCGTGTTTGATTTACAGTTTCAAACACATCTATCTATATAGCAGAAAACAGAGTGAAACCTAAAAATTAAAACTGTTACTGGAAACGAACGCTTGAACCTAGAAGAGTGAAAGTTGGGCAGCCAAGTGGGATTAGTGAACTGATCATTACCACCAAGTATCATCAAGTTTTGGTGCAAAAAGTTTGCTGAGATTTCAGCAAACTTGTAGTTTTTGGAAGCTTGGCAACCCTTTTAAAAAACGAAAGTGTTTTTCGCCAGTCTCTGCATGGGGTACTTCAAGAGGAAACAAACCATAGAGATAGAACTTAGGAACTACTTCTATTTGGTCAAGTTTCAAGGAGCTTAGGCCCGTGTTTGATTTAGAGTTTCAAACACATCTATGTATAAAACAGAAAACAGAGTGAAACCTAAAAATTCAAAGTGTTACTGGAAACGAACGCTTGAACCTAGAAGAGGTGAAAATTGGGCAGCCAAGTGGGCTTAGTGAACTGATCATTACCACCAAGTATCATCAAGATTTGGTGAAAAAATGTTTGCTGAGATTTCAGCAAACCAGTAGTTTTTTGGAAGCTTGGCAACCCCTTTCAAACGAAAGTGTTCTTCGCCAGTCTCTGCATAAGGTACTTCAAGAGGAAACAAACCATAGAGATAGAACTTAGAACTACTTCATGTTGTCAAGTTTCACGGAGCTAGCACAAACCGTGTTTGATTTAGAGTTTCAAACACATCTATCTATATAACAGAAAACAGAGTGAAACCTAAAAAATCAAAGTGTTACTGGAAACGAACGCTTGAACCTAGAAGAGTGAAATTGGGCAGCCAAGTGGGCTTAGTGAACTGATCATTACCACCAAGTATCATCAAGATTTGGTGAAAAAATGTTTGCTGAGATTTCAGCAAACGAGTAGGTTTTTGGAAGCTTGGCAACCCCTTTCAAACGAAAGTGTTCTTCGCCAGTCTCTGCATGGGGTACTTCAAGAGGAAACAAACCATAGAGATAGAAACTTAGAACTACTTCATGTTGTCAAGTTTCACGGAGCTAGCACAAACCGTGTTTGTTTTAGAGTTTCAAACACATCTATCTATATATCAGAAAACAGAGTGAAACCTAAAAATTCAAACAGTTACTGGAAACGAACGCTTTAACCTAGAAGAGTGAAAGTTGGGCAGCCAAGTGGGATTAGTGAACTGATCATTACCACCAAGTATCATCAAGATTTGGTGAAAAAATGTTTGCTGAGATTTCAGCAAACTAGTAGTTTTTTGGAAGCATGGCAACCCTTTCAAACGAAAGTTTTCTTCGCCAGTCTCTGCATGGGGTACTTCAAGAGGAAACAAACCATAGAGATAGAACTTAGAACTACTTCATGTTGTCAAGTTTCACGGAGCTAGCACAAACCGTGTTTGTTTTAGAGTTTCAAACACATCTATCTATATAGCAGAAAAACAGAGTGAAACCTAAAAATTCAAACTGTTACTGGAAACGAACGCTTGAACCTAGAAGAGTGAAAGTTGGGCAGCCAAGTGGGATTAGTGAACTGATCATTACCACCAAGTATCATCAAGATTTGGTGAAAAAATGTTTGCTGAGATTTCAGCAAACGAGTAGTTTTTTGGAAGCTTGGCAACCCCTTTCAAACGAAAGTGTTCTTCACCAGTCTCTACATGGGGTACTTCAAGAGGAAACAAACCATAGAGATAGAACTTAGAACTACTTCATGTTGTCAAGTTTCACGGAGCTAGCACAAACCGTGTTTGTTTTAGAGTGTCAAACACATCTATCTATATAGCAGAAAACAGAGTGAAACCTAAAATTCAAACTGTTACTGGAAACGAACGCTTTAACCTAGAAGATTGAAAGTTGGGCAGCCAAGTGGGATTAGTGAACTGATCATTACCACCAAGTATCATCAAGATTTGGTGAAAAAATGTTTGCTGAGATTTCAGCAAACTAGTAGTTTTTTCGAAGCTTGGCAACCCCTTTAAAACGAAAGTGTTTTTCGCCAGTCTCTGCATGGGGTACTTCAAGAGGAAACAAATCATAGAGGTAGAACTTAGAACTACTTCATTTGGTCAAGTTTCAAGGAGTTGGCACAAACCGTGTTTGATTTATAGTTTCAAACACATCTATCTATATAGCAGAAAACAGAGTGAAACCTAAAAATTCAAAGTGTTACTGGAAACGAACGCTTGAACCTACAAGAGTGAAAATTGGGCAGCCAAGTGGGCTTAGTGAACTGATCATTACCACCAAGTATCATCAAGATTTGGTGAAAAAATGTTTGCTGAGATTTCAGCAAACCAGTAGTTTTTTGGAAGCTTGGCAACCCCTTTCAAACGAAAGTGTTCTTCGCCAGTCTCTGCATGGGGTACTTCAAGAGGAAACCAACCATAGAGATAGAGCTTAGAACTACTTCATGTTGTCAAGTTTCACGGAGCTAGCACAAACCGTGTTTGATTTAGAGTTTCAAACACATCTATCTATATAACAGAAAACAGAGTGAAACCTAAAAATTCAAAGTGTTACTGGAAACGAACGCTTGAACCTAGAAGAGTGAAAATTGGGCAGCCAAGTGGGATTAGTGAACTGATCATTACCACCAAGTATCATCAAGATTTGGTGAAAAAATGTTTGCTGAGATTTCAGCAAACTAGTAGATTTTTGCAAGCATGGCAACCCCTTTCAAACGAAAGTGTTCTTCGCCAGTCTCTGCATGGGGTACTTCAAGAGGAAACAAACCATAGAGATAGAACTTAGAACTACTTCATGTTGTCAAGTTTCACGGAGCTAGCACAAACCGTGTTTGATTTAGAGTTTCAAACACATCTATCTATATAGCAGAAAACAGAGTGAAACCTAAAAATTAAAACTGTTACTGGAAACGAACGCTTGAACCTAGAAGAGTGAAAGTTGGGCAGCCAAGTGGGATTAGTGAACTGATCATTACCACCAAGTATCATCAAGATTTGGTGAAAAAATGTTTGCTGAGATTTCAGCAAACTAGTAGTTTTAGGAAGCATGGCAACCCCTTTCAAACGAAAGTGTTTTCGCAGTTTCTGCATGGGGTACTTCAAGAGGAAACAAACCATAGAGATAGAACTTAGAACTACTTCATTTGGTCAAGTTTCAAGGAGCTAGCACAATCCGTGTTTGATTTAGAGTTTCAAACACATCTATCTATATAACAGAAAACAGAGTGAAACCTAAAAATTCAAAGTGTTACTGGAAACGAACGCCTGAACCTAGAAGAGTGAAAATTGGGCAGCCAAGTGGGCTTAGTGAACTGATCATTACCACCAAGTATCATCAAGATTTGGTGAAAAAATGTTTGCTGAGATTTCAGCAAACCAGTAGTTTTTTGGAAGCTTGGCAACCCCTTTCAAACGAAAGTGTTCTTCGCCAGTCTCTGCATGGGGTACTTCAAGAGGAAACAAACCATAGAGATAGAACTTAGAACTACTTCATGTTGTCAAGTTTCACGGAGCTAGCACAAACCGTGTTTGATTTAGAGTTTCAACACATCTATCTATATAACAGAAAACAGAGTGAAACCTAAAAATTCAACGTGTTACTGGAAACGAACGCTTGAACCTAGAAGAGTGAAAGTTGGGCAGCCAAGTGGGATTAGTGAACTGATCATTACCACCAAGTATCATCAAGGTTTGGTGAAAAAATGTTTGCTGAGATTTCAGCAAACTAGTAGTTTTTTGGAAGCTTGGCAACCCCTTTCAAACGAAAGTGTTTTTCGCCAGTCTCTGCATGGGGTACTTCAAGAGGAACCAACCATAGAGATAGAACTTAGAACTACTTCATTTGGTCAAGTTTCAAGGAGCTAGCACAAACCGTGTTTGATTTAGAATTCCAAACACAGCTATCTATGTTGGAGAAAACAGAGTGAAACCTAAAAATTCAAACAGTCACTGGAAACGAATGCTTGAACCTAGAAGAGTGAAAATTTTGCAGCCAAGTGGGCTTAGTGAACTGATCATTGCCACCAAGTATCATCAAGATTTGGTGAAAAAATGTTTGCTGAGATTTCAGCAAACGAGTAGTTTTTTGGAAGCTTGGCAACCCCTTTCAAACGAAAGTGTTCTTCGCCAGTCTCTGCATGGGGTACTTCAAGAGGAAACAAACCATAGAGATAGAACTTAGAACTACTTCATGTTGTCAAGTTTCACGGAGCTAGCACAAACCGTGTTTGATTTAGAGTTTCAAACACATCTATCTATATAACAGAAAACAGAGTGAAACCTAAAAATTCAAAGTGTTACTGGAAACGAACACTTGAACCTAGAAGAGTGAAAATTGGGCAGCCAAGTGGGCTTAGTGAACTGATCATTACCACCAAGTATCATCAAGATTTGGTGAAAAAATGTTTGCTGAGATTTCAGCAAACCAGTAGTTTTTTGGAAGCTTGGCAACCCCTTTCAAACGAAAGTGTTCTTCGCCAGTTTCTGCATGGGGTACTTCAAGAGGAAACAAACCATAGAGATAGAACTTAGAACTACTTCATGTTGTCAAGTTTCACGGAGCTAGCACAAACCGTGTTTGATTTAGAGTTTCAAACACATCTATCTATATAACAGAAACAGAGTGAAACCTAAAAATTCAAAGTGTTACTGGAAACGAAGGCTTGAACCTAGAAGAGTGAAAATTGGGCAGCCAAGTGGGCTTAGTGAACTGATCATTACCACCAAGTATCATCAAGATTTGGTGAAAAAATGTTGCTGAGATTTCAGCAAACGAGTAGTTTTTTGGAAGCTTGGCAACCCCTTTAAAACGAAAGTGTTTTTCGACAGTCTCTGCATGGGGTACTTCAAGAGGAAACAAACCATAGAGATAGAACTTAGAACTACTTCATTTGGTCAAGTTTCAAGGAGCTAGCACAAACCGTGTTTGATTTAGAGTTTCAAACACATCTATCTATATAGCAGAAAACAGAGTGAAACCTAAAAATTCAAAGTGTTACTGGAAACGAACGCTTGAACCTACAAGAGTGAAAATTGGGCAGCCAAGTGGGCTTAGTGAACTGATCATTACCACCAAGTATCATCAAGATTTGGTGAAAAAATGTTTGCTGAGATTTCAGCAAACTAGTAGTTTTTTGGAAGCTTGGCAACCCCTTTCAAACGAAAGTGTTCTTTGCCAGTCTCTGCATGGGGTACTTCAAGAGAAAACAAACCATAGAGATAGAACTTAGAACTACTTCATTTTGTCAAGTTTCACGGAGCTAGCAAAAACCGTGTTTGATTTAGAGTTTCAAACACATCTATCTATATAGCAGAAAACAGAGTGAAACCTAAAAATTCAAACTGTTACTGGAAACGAACGCTTGAACCTAGAAGAGTGAAAGTCGGGCAGCCAAGTCGGATTAGTGAACTGATCATTACCACCAAGTATCATCAAGATTTTTTGAAAAAATGTTTGCTGAGATTTCAGCAAACTAGTAGTTTTTTGGAAGCATGGCAACCACTTTCAAACGAAAGTGTTTTTCGCCAGTTTCTGCATGGGGTACTTCAAGAGGAAACAAACCATAGAGATAGAACTTAGAACTACTTCATTTTGTCAAGTTTCAAGGAGCTAGCACAAACCGTGTTTGATTTAGAGTTTCAAACACATCTATCTATATAACAGAAAACAGAGTGAAACCTAAAAATTCAAAGTGTTACTGGAAACGAACGCTTGAACCTAGAAGAGTGAAAGTTGGGCAGCCAAGTGGGATTAGTGAACTGATCATTACCACCAAGTATCATCAAGATTTGGTGCAAAAATGTTTGCTGAGATTTCAGCAAACTAGTAGTTTTTAGGAAGCATGGCAACCCCTTTCAAACGAAAGTGTTTTTCGCCAGTTTCTGCATTGGGGTACTTCAAGAGGAAACAAACCATAGAGATAGAACTTAGAACTACTTCATTTGGTCAAGTTTCAAGGAGCTAGCACAATCCGTGTTTGATTTAGAGTTTCAAACACATCTATCTATATAACAGAAAACAGAGTGAAACCTAAAAATTCAAAGTGTTACTGGAAACGAACGCCTGAACCTAGAAGAGTGAAAATTGGGCAGCCAAGTGGGCTTAGTGAACTGATCATTACCACCAAGTATCATCAAGATTTGGTGAAAAAATGTTTGCTGAGATTTCAGCAAACCAGTAGTTTTTTGGAAGCTTGGCAACCCCTTTCAAACGAAAGTGTTCTTCGCCAGTCTCTGCATGGGGTACTTCAAGAGGAAACAAACCATAGAGATAGAACTTAGAACTACTTCATGTTGTCAAGTTTCACGGAGCTAGCACAAACCGTGTTTGATTTAGAGTTTCAACACATCTATCTATATAACAGAAAACAGAGTGAAACCTAAAAATTCAACGTGTTACTGGAAACGAACGCTTGACCTAGAAGAGTGAAAGTTGGGCAGCCAAGTGGGATTAGTGAACTGATCATTACCACCAAGTATCATCAAGGTTTGGTGAAAAAATGTTTGCTGAGATTTCAGCAAACTAGTAGTTTTTTGGAAGCTTGGCAACCCCTTTCAAACGAAAGTGTTTTTCGCCAGTCTCTGCATGGGGTACTTCAAGAGGAACCAACCATAGAGATAGAACTTAGAACTACTTCATTTGGTCAAGTTTCAAGGAGCTAGCACAAACCGTGTTTGATTTAGAATTCCAAACACAGCTATCTATGTTGGAGAAAACAGAGTGAAACCTAAAAATTCAAACAGTCACTGGAAACGAACGCTTGAACCTAGAAGAGTGAAAATTTTGCAGCCAAGTGGGCTTAGTGAACTGATCATTGCCACCAAGTATCATCAAGATTTGGTGAAAAATGTTTGCTGAGATTTCAGCAAACGAGTAGTTTTTTGGAAGCTTGGCAACCCCTTTCAAACGAAAGTGTTCTTCGCCAGTCTCTGCATGGGGTACTTCAAGAGGAAACAAACCATAGAGATAGAACTTAGAACTACTTCATGTTGTCAAGTTTCACGGAGCTAGCACAAACCGTGTTTGATTTAGAGTTTCAAACACATCTATCTATATAACAGAAAACAGAGTGAAACCTAAAAATTCAAAGTGTTACTGAAACGAACACTTGAACCTAGAAGAGTGAAAATTGGGCAGCCAAGTGGGCTTAGTGAACTGATCATTACCACCAAGTATCATCAAGATTTGGTGAAAAAATGTTTGCTGAGATTTCAGCAAACTAGTAGTTTTTTGGAAGCTTGGCAACCCCTTTCAAACGAAGTGTTCTTTGCCAGTCTCTGCATGGGGTACTTCAAGAGAAAACAAACCATAGAGATAGAACTTAGAACTACTTCATTTTGTCAAGTTTCACGGAGCTAGCAAAACCGTGTTTGATTTAGAGTTTCAAACACATCTATCTATATAGCAGAAAACAGAGTGAAACCTAAAATTCAAACTGTTACTGGAAACGAACGCTTGAACCTAGAAGAGTGAAAGTCGGGCAGCCAAGTCGGATTAGTGAACTGATCATTACCACCAAGTATCATCAAGATTTTTTGAAAAAATGTTTGCTGAGATTTCAGCAAACTAGTAGTTTTTTGGAAGCATGGCAACCACTTTCAAACGAAAGTGTTTTTCGCCAGTTTCTGCATGGGGTACTTCAAGAGGAAACAAACCATAGAGATAGAACTTAGAACTACTTCATTTTGTCAAGTTTCAAGGAGCTAGCACAAACCGTGTTTGATTTAGAGTTTCAAACACATCTATCTATATAACAGAAAACAGAGTGAAACCTAAAAAATTCAAAGTGTTACTGGAAACGAACGCTTGAACCTAGAAGAGTGAAAATTAGGCAGCCAAGTGGGCTTAGTGAACTGATCATTACCACCAAGTATCATCAAGTTTTGGTGAGAAAATGTTTGCTGAGATTTCAGCAAACGAGTAGTTTTTTGGAAGATTGGCAACCCCTTTCAAACGAAAGTGTTCTTCGCCAGTCTCTGCATGGGGTACTTCAAGAGGAAACAAACCATAGAGATAGAACTTAGAACTACTTCATTTTGTCAAGTTTCACGGAGCTAGCACAAACCGTGTTTGATTTAGAGTTTCAAACACATCTATCTATATAGCAGAAAACAGAGTGAAACCTAAAAATTCAAACTGTTACTGGAAACGAACGCTTGAACCTAGAAGAGTGAAAGTTGGGCAGCCAAGTGGGATTAGTGAACTGATCATTACCACCAAGTATCATCAAGATTTGGTGAAAAAATGTTGCTGAGATTTCAGCAAACTAGTAGTTTTTTGGAAGCATGGCAACCCCTTTCAAAGGAAAGTGTTTTTCGCCAGTTTCTGCATGGGGTACTTCAAGAGGAAACAAACCATAGAGATAGAACTTAGAACTACTTCATTTTGTCAAGTTTCAAGGAGCTAGCACAAACCGTGTTTGATTTAGAGTTTCAAACACATCTATCTATATAGCAGAAAACAGAGTGAAACCTAAAAATTCAAACTGTTACTGGAAACGAACGCTTGAACCTAGAAGAGTGAAAGTTGGGCAGCCAAGTGGGACTAGTGAACTGATCATTACCACCAAGTATCATCAAGATTTGGTGAAAAAATGTTTGCTGAGATTTCAGCAAACTAGTAGTTTTTTGGAAGCATGGCAACCCCTTTCAAACGAAAGTGTTTTTCGCCAGTTTCTGCATGGGGTACTTCAAGAGGAAACAAACCATAGAGATAGAACTTAGAACTACTTCATTTTGTCAAGTTTCAAGGAGCTAGCACAAACCGTGTTTGATTTAGAGTTTCAAACACATCTATCTATATAACAGAAAACAGAGTGAAACCTAAAAATTCAAAGTGTTACTGGAAACGAACGCTTGAACCTAGAAGAGTGAAAATTGGGCAGCCAAGTGGGCTTAGTGAACTGATCATTACCACCAAGTATCATCAAGATTTGGTGAAAAAATGTTTGCTGAGATTTCAGCAAACTAGTAGTTTTTTAGAAGCATGGGAACCCCTTTCAAATGAAAGTGTTTTTCTCCAGTTTCTGCGTGGGGTACTTCAAGAGGAAACAAACCATTGAGATAGAACTTAGAACTACTTCATTTTGTCAAGTTTCACGGAGCTAGCACAAACCGTGTTTGATTTAGAGTTTCAAACACATCTATCTATATAGCAGAAAACAGAGTGAAACCTAAAAATTCAAACTGTTACTGGAAACGAACGCTTGAACCTAGAAGATTGAAAGTTGGGCAGCCAAGTGGGATTAGTGAACTGATCATTACCACCAAGTATCATCAAGATTTGGTGAAAAAATGTTTGCTGAGATTTCAGCAAACTAGTAGTTTTTTGGAAGCTTGGCAACCCCTTTAAAACGAAAGTGTTTTTCGTCAGTCTCTGCATGGGGTACTTCAAGAGGAAACAAACCATAGAGATAGAACTTAGAACTACTTCATTTGGTCAAGTTTCAGGAGCTAGCACAAACCGTGTTTGATTTAGAGTTTCAACACATCTATCTATATAGCAGAAAACAGAGTGAAACCTAAAAATTCAAAGTGTTACTGGAAACGAACGCTTGAACCTAGAAGAGTGAAAATAGGGCAGCCAAGTGGGTTTAGTGAACTGATCATTACCACCAAGTATCATCAAGATTTGGTGAAAAAATGTTTGCTGAGATTTCAGCAAACTAGTAGTTTTTTGGAAGCTTGGCAACCCCTTTAAAACGAAAGTGTTTTTCGCCAGTCTCTGCATGGGGTACTTCAAGAGGAAACAAACCATAGAGATAGAACTTAGAACTACTTCATTTTGTCAAGTTTCAAGGAGCTAGCACAAACCGTGTTTGATTTAGAGTTTCAAACACATCTATCTATATAGCAGAAAACAGAGTGAAACCTAAAAATTCAAAGTGTTACTGGAAAACGAACGCTTAAACCGAGAAGAGTGAAATTGGGCAGCCAAGTGGGCTTAGTGAACTGATCATTACCACCAAGTATCATCAAGATTGGTGAGAAAATGTTTGCTGAGATTTCAGCAAACGAGTAGTTTTTTGGAAGCTTGGCAACCCCTTTCAAACGAAAGTGTTCTTCGCCAGTCTCTGCATGGGGTACTTCAAGAGGAAACAAACCATAGAGATAGAACTTAGAACTACTTCATTTGGTCAAGTTTCACGGAGCTAGCACAAACCGTGTTTGATTTAGAGTTTCAAACACATCTATCTATATAGCAGAAAACAGAGTGAAACCTAAAAATTCAAACTGTTACTGGAAACGAACGCTTGAACCTAGAAGATTGAAAGTTGGGCAGCCAAGTGGGATTAGTGAACTGATCATTACCACCAAGTATCATCAAGATTTGGTGAAAAAATGTTTGCTGAGATTTCAGCAAACTAGTAGTTTTTTGGAAGCTTGGCAACCCCTTTCAAACGAAAGTGTTTTTCGCCAGTCTCTGCATGGGGTACTTCAAGAGGAAACAAACCATAGAGATAGAACTTAGAACTACCTCATTTGGTCAAGTTTCAAGGAGCTAGCACAAACCGTGTTTGATTTAGAGTTTCAACACATCTATCTATATAGCAGAAAACAGAGTGAAACCTAAAAATTCAAAGTGTTACTGGAAACGAACGCTTGAACCTAGAAGAGTGAAAATAGGCAGCCAAGTGGGTTTAGTGAACTGATCATTACCACCAAGTATCATCAAGATTTGGTGAAAAAATGTTTGCTGAGATTTCAGCAAACTAGTAGTTTTTTCTAAGCTTGGCAACCCCTTTAAAACGAAAGTGTTTTCGCCAGTCTCTGCATGGGGTACTTCAAGAGGAAACAACCCATAGAGATAGAACTTAGAACTACTTCATTTGGTCAAGTTTCAAGGAGCTAGCACAAACCGTGTTTGATTTAGAGTTTCAAACACATCTATCTATATAGCAGAAAACAGAGTGAAACCTAAAAATTTAAAGTGTTACTGGAAACGAACGCTTGAACCTACAAGAGTGAAAATTGGGCAGCCAAGTGGGCTTAGTGAACTGATCATTACCACCAAGTATCATCAAGATTGGTGAAAAAATGTTTTGCTGAGATTTCAGCAAACTAGTAGTTTTTTTGGAAGCATGGCAACCCCTTTCAAACAAAAGTGTTTTTCTCCAGTTTCTGCATGGGGTACTTCAAGAGGAAACAAACCATAGAGATAGAACTTAGAACTACTTCATTTTGTCAAGTTCAAGGAGCTAGCACAAACCGTGTTTGATTTAGAGTTTAAAACACATCTATCTATATAGCAGAAAACAGAGTGAAACCTAAAAATTCAAAGTGTTACTGGAAACGAACGCTTGAACCTAGAAGAGTGAAAATGGGGCAGCCAAGTGGGCTTAGTGAACTGATCATTACCACCAAGTATCATCAAGATTTGGTGAAAAAATGTTTGCTGAGATTTCAGCAAACGAGTAGTTTTTTGGAAGCTTGGCAACCCCTTTCAAACGAATGTGTTCTTCGCCAGTCTCTGCATGGGGTACTTCAAGAGGAAACAAACCATAGAGATAGAACTTAGAACTACTTCATTTTGTAAAGTTTCACGGAGCTAGCACAAACCGTGTTTGATTTAGAGTTTCAAACACATCTATCTATATAGCAGAAAACAGAGTGAAACCTAAAAATTCAAACTGTTACTGGAAACGAACGCTTGAACCTAGAAGAGTGAAAGTCGGGCAGCCAAGTGGGATTAGTGAACTGATCACTACCACCAAGTATCATCAAGATTTGGTGAAAAAATGTTTGCTGAGATTTCAGCAAACTAGTAGTTTTTTGGAAGCATGGCAACCCCTTTCAAACGAAGTTGTTTTTCGCCAGTTTCTGCATGGGGTACTTCAAGAGGAAACAAACCATAGAGATAGAACTTAGAACTACTTCATTTTGTCAAGTTTCAAGGAGCTAGCACAAACCGTGTTTGATTTAGAGTTTCAAACACATCTTATCTATATAACAGAAAACAGAGTGAAACCTAAAATTCAAAGTGTTACTGGAAACGAACGCTTGAACCTAGAAGAGTGAAAATTAGGCAGCCAAGTGGGCTTAGTGAACTGATCATTACCACCAAGTATCATCAAGTTTTGGTGAGAAAATGTTTGCTGAGATTTCAGCAAACGAGTAGTTTTTTGGAAGCTTGGCAACCCCTTTCAAACGAAAGTGTTCTTCGCCAGTCTCTGCATGGGGTACTTCAAGAGGAAACAAACCGTAGAGATAGAACTTAGAACTACTTCATTTTGTCAAGTTTCACGGAGCTAGCACAAACCGTGTTTGATTTAGAGTTTCAAACACATCTATCTATATAGCAGAAAACAGAGTGAAACCTAAAAATTCAAACTGTTACTGGAAACGAACGCTTGAACCTAGAAGAGTGAAAGTTGGGCAGCCAAGTGGGATTAGTGAACTGATCATTACCACCAAGTATCATCAAGATTTGGTGAAAAAATGTTTGCTGAGATTTCAGCAAACTAGTAGTTTTTTGGAAGCTTGGCAACCCCTTTAAAACGAAAGTGTTTTTCGTCAGTCTCTGCATGGGGTACTTCAAGAGGAAACAAACCATAGAGATAGAACTTAGAACTACTTCATTTGGTCAAGTTTCAGGGAGCTAGCACAAACCGTGTTTGATTTAGAGTTTCAACACATCTATCTATATAGCAGAAAACAGAGTGAAACCTAAAAATTCAAAGTGTTACTGGAAACGAACGCTTGAACCTAGAAGAGTGAAAATAGGGCATCCAAGTGGGTTTAGTGAACTGATCATTACCACCAAGTATCATCAAGATTTGGTGAAAAAATGTTTGCTGAGATTTCAGCAAACTAGTAGTTTTTTGGAAGCTTGGCAACCCCTTTAAAACGAAAGTGTTTTTCGCCAGTCTCTGCATGGGGTACTTCAAGAGGAAAACAAACCATAGAGATAGAACTTAGAACTACTTCATTTTGTCAAGTTTCAAGGAGCTAGCACAAACCGTGTTTGATTTAGAGTTTCAAACACATCTATCTATATAGCAGAAAACAGAGTGAAACCTAAAAATTCAAAGTGTTACTGGAAACGAACGCTTAAACCGAGAAGAGTGAAAATTGGGCAGCCAAGTGGGCTTAGTGAACTGATCATTACCACCAAGTATCATCAAGATTGGTGAGAAAATGTTTGCTGAGATTTCAGCAAACGAGTAGTTTTTTGGAAGCTTGGCAACCCCTTTCAAACGAAAGTGTTCTTCGCCAGTCTCTGCATGGGGTACTTCAAGAGGAAACAAACCATAGAGATAGAACTTAGAACTACTTTTATTTGGTCAAGTTCACGGAGCTAGCACAAACCGTGTTTGATTTAGAGTTTCAAACACATCTATCTATATAGCAGAAAACAGAGTGAAACCTAAAAATTCAAACTGTTACTGGAAACGAACGCTTGAACCTAGAAGATTGAAAGTTGGGCAGCCAAGTGGGATTAGTGAACTGATCATTACCACCAAGTATCATCAAGATTTGGTGAAAAAATGTTTGCTGAGATTTCAGCAAACTAGTAGTTTTTTGGAAGCTTGGCAACCCCTTTCAAACGAAAGTGTTTTTCGCCAGTCTCTGCATGGGGTACTTCAAGAGGAAACAAACCATAGAGATAGAACTTAGAACTACCTCATTTGGTCAAGTTTCAAGGAGCTAGCACAAACCGTGTTTGATTTAGAGTTTCAACACATCTATCTATATAGCAGAAAACAGAGTGAAACCTAAAAATTCAAAGTGTTTACTGGAAACGAACGCTAGAACCTAGAAGAGTGAAAATAGGGCAGCAAAGTGGGTTTAGTGAACTGATCATTGCCACCAAGTATCATCAAGATTTGGTGAAAAATGTTTGCTGAGATTTCAGCAAACTAGTAGTTTTTTCTAAGCTTGGCAACCCCTTTAAAACGAAAGTGTTTTTCGCCAGTCTCTGCATGGGGTACTTCAAGAGGAAACAACCCATAGAGATAGAACTTAGAACTACTTCATTTGGTCAAGTTTCAAGGAGCTAGCACAAACCGTGTTTGATTTAGAGTTTCAAACACATCTATCTATATAGCAGAAAACAGAGTGAAACCTAAAAATTTAAAGTGTTACTGGAAACGAACGCTTGAACCTACAAGAGTGAAAATTGGGCAGCCAAGTGGGCTTAGTGAACTGATCATTACCACCAAGTATCAT
>NW_027514980.1:0-101968 GCF_048772815.1 Callospermophilus lateralis | reverse complement strand
AAGTAGTGAGCAGTGCACCAATCAAACTTGGATGCCCAAGTTTCGTTCTCCTAGGTTGAAGCATTCGTTTGCAGGAACAGTTTGAATTTTTAGGTTTCACTCTGTTTTGTCCTATATTGACAGATGCAGTTCGAACTCTAAATCAAACACGGTTTGTGCTAGCTTCTTGAAACTTGACAAAATACTGTAGTTCTATGTTCTATCTCTATGGTTTGTTTCCTCTTGATGTAGCCTAATGCAGGGTTGGCGAATAACACTTTTATTGAAAGGGGTTGCCAAACTTCCCAAAACTAGAGTCTTCTGAAATCTCAACATATATTTTTTTATCCAATCTTCATGATACTTTCGAGTAATGATCAGTACACCAATCCCACTTGGATGCTCAAGTTTCATTCTCCTACGTTGAAGCATTCGTTTGCAGTAACAGTTTGAATTTTTAGGTTTCATTCTGCTTTCTCCTATATTGACAAATGTAGTTCAAACTCTAAATCATACACGGTTTGGGCTAGCTTCTTGAAACTTGACACAATAAAGTAGTTCTACATTCTATCCCTAAGGTTTGTTTCCTCTTGATGTAGCCTTCAGCACAGACTGGCAAATAACACTTTCAATGAAAGGCGTTGTTAGGCTGCCAAAAAACTAGAGTCTCCTGAAATCTCAATACATATTTTTTTCCGACCTTAATGATACTTTCAAGTAATGAGCAGTACACCAATCAAACTTGGATGCCCAAGATTCGTTCTCCTAGGTTGATGCATTCGTTTGCAGTAACAGTTTGAATTTCTAGGTTTCACTCTGTTTTCTCCTATATTGACAGATGCAGCTAGAACTCTAAATCAAACACGGTTTGTGCTAGCTTCTTGAAACTTGACACAATAAAGTAGTTCTACGTTCTATCACTAAGGTTTGTTTCCTCTTGATGTAGCCTAATGCAGGGACTGGCGAATAACACTTATATTGAAAGGGGTTGCCAAACTTTCAAAAAACTAGAGTCTCCTGAAATCTCAACATATATTTTTTCATCCAATCTTCATGATACATTCAAGTAATGATCAGTACACCATTCCCACTTGGATGCCCAAGTTTTGTTCTTCTAGGTTGAAGCATTCGTTTGCAGCAACAGTTTGAATTTTTAGGTTCCACTCTGTTTTCTCCTATATTGACAGATGCAGTTAGAACTTTAAATAAAACACGGTTTGTGCTAGCTACTTGAAACATGACACAATAAAGTAGTTCTACGTTCTATCCCTAAGGTTTGTTTCCTCTTGATGTAGCCTTAAGCAGAGACTGGCGAATAACACATTCAGTGAAAGGCGTTGTTAGGCTGCCAAAAAACTACAGTCTCCTGAAATCTCATCATATATTTTTTCTTCCGACGTTCATGATACTTTCAAGTAATGAGCAGTGCACCAATCAAACTTGGATGCCCAAGTTTCGTTCTCCTAGGTTGAAGAATTCGTTTGCAAGAACACTTTGAATTTTTAGGTTTCACTCTGTTTTGTCCTATATTGACAGATGCAGTTCGAACTCTAAATCAAACACGGTTTGTGCTAGCTTCTTGAAACTTGACAAAATACTGTAGTTCTACGTTCTATCTCTAAGGTTTGTTTCCTCTTGATGTAGCCTAATGCAGGCACTGGCTAATAACACTTTTATTGAAAGGGGTTGCCAAACTTCCAAAAACTAGAGTCTTCTGAAATCTCAACATATATTTTTGCATCCAATCTTCATGATACTTTCAAGTAATGATCAGTACACCAATCCCACTTGGATGCTCAAGTTTCCTTCTCCTACGTTGAAGCATTCGTTTGCAGTAACAGTTTTAATTTTAGGTTTCACTGTTTTCTTCTATATTGACAAATGTAGTTCAAACTCTAAATCATACACGGTTTGGGCTAGCTTCTTGAAACTTGACACAATAAAGTAGTTCTACATTCTATCCCTAAGGTTTGTTTCCTCTTGATGTAGCCTTCAGCACAGACTGGCAAACAACACTTTCAATGAAAGCCGTTGTTAGGCTGCAAAAAAACTAGAGTCTCCTGAAATCTCAACACATATTTTTTTCCGACCTTAATGATACTTTCAAGTAATGAGCAGTACACCAATCAAACTTGGATGCCCAAGTTTCGTTCTCCTAGGTTGATGCATTCGTTTGCAGTAACAGTTTGAATTTCTAGGTTTCACTCTGTTTTCTCCTATATTGACAGATGCAGCTAGAACTCTAAATCAAACACGGTTTGTGCTAGCTTCTTGAAACTTGACACAATAAAGTAGTTCTACGTTCTATCTCTAAGGTTTGTTTCCTCTTGATGTAGCCTAATGCAGGGACTGGCGAATAACACTTATATTGAAAGGGGTTGCCAAACTTTCAAAAAACTAGAGTCTCCTGAAATCTCAACATATATTTTTTCATCCAATCTTCATGATACATTCAAGTAATGATCAGTACACCATTCCCACTTGGATGCCCAAGTTTTGTTCTTCTAGGTTGAAGCATTCGTTTGCAGGAACAGTTTGAATTTTTAGGTTTCACTCTGTTTTCTCCTATATTGACAGATGCAGTTAGAACTTTAAATCAAACACGGTTTGTGCTAGCTACTTGAAACATGACACAATAAAGTAGTTCTACGTTCTATCCCTAAGGTTTGTTTCCTCTTGATGTAGCCTTAAGCAGAGACTGGCGAATAACACATTCAATGAAAGGCGTTGTTAGGCTGCCAAAAAACTACAGTCTCCTGAAATCTCATCATATATTTTTTCTTCCGACCTTCATGATACTTTCAAGTAATGAGCAGTGCACCCGTCAAACTTGGATGCCCAAGTTTCGTTCTCCTAGGTTGAAGCATTCGTTTGCAGGAACAGTTTGAATTTTTAGGTTTCACTCTGTTTTGTCCTATATTGACAGATGCAGTTCGAACTCTAAATCAAACACGGTTTGTGCTAGTTTCTTGAAACTTGACAAAATACTGTAGTTCTACGTTCTATCTCTAAGGTTTGTTTCCTCTTGATGTAGCCTAATGCAGGGACTGGCGAATAACACTTTTATTGAAAGGGGTTGCCAAACTTCCAAAACTAGAGTCTTCTGAAATCTCAACATATATTTTTGCATCCAATCTTCATGATACTTTCGAGTAATGATCAGTACACCAATCCCACTTGGATGCTCAAGTTTTCTTCTCCTACGTTAAAGCATTCGTTTGCAGTAACAGTTTGAATTTTTAGGTTTCATTCTGCTTTCTCCTATATTGACAAATGTAGTTCAAACTCTAAATCATACACGGTTTGGGCTAGCTTCTTGAAACTTGACACAATAAAGTAGTTCCACATTCTATCCCTAAGGTTTGTTTCCTCTTTATGTATCCTTCAGCACAGACTGGCGAATAACACTTTCAATGAAAGGCGTTGTTAGGCTGCCAAAAAACTAGAGTCTCCTGAAATCTCAACACATATTTTTTTCCGACCTTAATGATACTTTCAAGTAATGAGCAGTACACCAATCAAACTTGGATGCCCAAGTTTCGTTCTCCTAGGTTGATGCATTCGTTTGCAGTAACAGTTTGAATTTCTAGGTTTCACTCTGTTTTCTCCTATATTGACAGATGCAGCTAGAACTCTAAATCAAACACGGTTTGTGCTAGCTTCTTGAAACTTGACACAATAAAGTAGTTCTACGTTCTATCTCTAAGGTTTGTTTCCTCTTGATGTAGCCTAATTCAGGGACTGGCGAATAACACTTATATTGAAAGGGGTTGCCAAACTTTCAAAAAACAAGAGTCTCCTGAAATCTCAACATATATTTTTTCATCCAATCTTCATGATACATTCAAGTAATGATCAGTCCACCATTCCCACTTGGATGCCCAAGTTTTGTTCTTCTAGGTTGAAGCATTCGTTTGCAGGAACAGTTTGAATTTTTAGGTTTCACTCTGTTTTCTCCTATATTGACAGATGCAGTTAGAACTTTAAATCAAACACGGTTTGTGCTAGCTACTTGAAACATGACACAATAAAGTAGTTCTACGTTCTATCCCTAAGGTTTGTTTCCTCTTGATGTAGCCTTAAGCAGAGACTGGCGAATAACACATTCAATGAAAGGCGTTGTTTGGCTGCCAAAAAACTACAGTCTCCTGAAATCTCATCATATATTTTTTCTTCCGACCTTCATGATACTTTCAAGTAATGAGCAGTGCACCCATCAAACTTGGATGCCCAAGTTTCGTTCTCCTAGGTTGAAGCATTCGTTTGCAGGAACAGTTTGAATTTTTAGGTTTCACTCTGTTTTGTCCTATATTGACAGATGCAGTTCGAACTCTAAATCAAACACGGTTTGTGCTAGCTTCTTGAAACTTGACAAAATACTGTAGTTCTACGTTCTATCTCTAAGGTTTGTTTCCTCTTGATGTAGCCTAATGCAGGGACTGGCGAATAACATTTTTATTGAAAGGGGTTGCCAAACTTCCAAAAATTAGAGTCTTCTGAAATCTCAACATATATTTTTGCATCCAATCTTCATGATACTTTCAAGGAATGATCAGTACACCAATCCCACTTGGATACTCAAGTTTCATTCTCCTACGTTGAAGCATTCGTTTGCAGTAACAGTTTTAATATTTAGGATTCCCTGTTTTCTTCTATATTGACAAATGTAGTTCAAACTCTAAATCATACACGGTTTGGGCTAGCTTCTTGAAACTTGACACAATAAAGTAGTTCTACATTATATCCCTAAGGTTTGTTTCCTCTTGATGTAGCCTTCAGCACAGACTGGCGAATAACACTTTCAATGAAAGGCGTTGTTAGGCTGCCAAAAAACTAGAGTCTCCTAAAATCTCAACACATATTTTTTTTCCGACCTTAATGATACTTTCAAGTAATGAGCAGTACACCAATCAAACTTGGATGCCCAAATTTCGTTCTCCTAGGTTGATGCATTCGTTTGCAGTAACAGTTTGAATTTCTAGGTTTCACTCTGTTTTCTCCTATATTGACAGATGCAGCTAGAACTCTAAATCAAACACGGTTTGTGCTAGCTTCTTGAAACTTGACACAATAAAGTAGTTCTACGTTCTATCTCTAAGGTTTGTTTCCTCTTGATGTAGCCTAATGCAGGGACTGGCGAATAACACTTATATTGAAAGGGGTTGCCAAACTTTCAAAAAACAAGAGTCTCCTGAAATCTCAACATATATTTTTTCATCCAATCTTCATGATACATTCAAGTAATGATCAGTCCACCATTCCCACTTGGATGCCCAAGTTTTGTTCTTCTAGGTTGAAGCATTCGTTTGCAGGAACAGTTTGAATTTTTAGGTTTCACTCTGTTTTCTCCTATATTGACAGATGCAGTTAGAACTTTAAATCAAACACGGTTTGTGCTAGCTACTTGAAAAATGTCACAATAAAGTAGTTCTACGTTCTATCCCTAAGGTTTGTTTCCTCTTGATGTAGCCTTAAGCAGAGACTGGCGAATAACACATTCAATGAAAGGCGTTGTTAGGCTGCCAAAACACTACAGTCTCCTGAAATCTCATCATATATTTTTTCTTCCGACCTTCATGATACTTTCAAGTAGTGAGCAGTGCACCAGTCAAACTTGGATGCCCAAGTTTCGTTCTCCTAGGTTGAAGCATTCGTTTGCAGGAACAGTTTGAATTTTTAGGTTTCACTCTGTTTTGTCCTATATTGACAGATGCAGTTCGAACTCTAAATCAAACACGGTTTGTGCTAGCTTCTTGAAACTTGACAAAATACTGTAGTTCTATGTTCTATCTCTAAGGTTTGTTTCCTCTTGATGTAGCCTAATGCAGGGACTGGCGAATAACACTTTTATTGAAAGGGGTTGCCAAACTTCCCAAAACTAGAGTCTTCTGAAATCTCAACATATATTTTTTTATCCAATCTTCATGATACTTTCGAGTAATGATCAGTACACCAATCCCACTTGGATGCTCAAGTTTCATTCTCCTACGTTGAAGCATTCGTTTGCAGTAACAGTTTGAATTTTTTGGTTTCATTCTGCTTTCTCCTATATTGAGAAATGTAGTTCAAACTCTAAATCATACACGGTTTGGGCTAGCTTCTTGAAACTTGACACAATAAAGTAGTTCTACATTCTATCCCTAAGGTTTGTTTCCTCTTGATGTAGCCTTCAGCACAGACTGGCAAATAACACTTTCAATGAAAGGCGTTGTTAGGCTGCCAAAAAACTAGAGTCTCCTGAAATCTCAATACATATTTTTTTCCGACCTTAATGATACTTTCAAGTAATGAGCAGTACACCAATCAAACTTGGATGCCCAAGATTCGTTCTCCTAGGTTGATTCATTCGTTTGCAGTAACAGTTTGAATTTCTAGGTTTCACTCTGTTTTCTCCTATATTGACAGATGCAGCTAGAACTCTAAATCAAACACGGTTTGTGCTAGCTTCTTGAAACTTGACACAATAAAGTAGTTCTACGTTCTATCTCTAAGGTTTGTTTCCTCTTGATGTAGCCTAATGCAGGGACTGGCGAATAACACTTATATTGAAAGGGGTTGCCAAACTTTCAAAAAACTAGAGTCTCCTGAAATCTCAACATATGTTTTTTCATCCAATCTTCATGATACATTCAAGTAATGATCAGTACACCATTCCCACTTGGATGCCCAAGTTTTGTTCTTCTAGGTTGAAGCATTCGTTTGCAGCAACAGTTTGAATTTTTAGGTTTCACTCTGTTTTCTCCTATATTGACAGATGCAGTTAGAACTTTAAATAAAACACGGTTTGTGCTAGCTACTTGAAACATGACACAATAAAGTAGTTCTACGTTCTATCCCTAAGGTTTGTTTCCTCTTGATGTAGCCTTAAGCAGAGACTGGCGAATAACACATTCAATGAAAGGCGTTGTTAGGCTGCCAAAAAACTACAGTCTCCTGAAATCTCATCATATATTTTTTCTTCCGACGTTCATGATACTTTCAAGTAATGAGCAGTGCACCAATCAAACTTGGATGCCCAAGTTTCGTTCTCCTAGGTTGAAGAATTCGTTTGCAAGAACACTTTGAATTTTTAGGTTTCACTCTGTTTTGTCCTATATTGACAGATGCAGTTCGAACTCTAAATCAAACACGGTTTGTGCTAGCTTCTTGAAACTTGACAAAATACTGTAGTTCTACGTTCTATCTCTAAGGTTTGTTTCCTCTTGATGTAGCCTAATGCAGGCACTGGCGAATAACACTTTTATTGAAAGGGGTTGCCAAACTTCCAAAAACTAGAGTCTTCTGAAATCTCAACATATATTTTTGCATCCAATCTTCATGATACTTTCAAGTAATGATCAGTACACCAATCCCACTTGGATGCTCAAGTTTCCTTCTCCTACGTTGAAGCATTCGTTTGCAGTAACAGTTTTAATTTTAGGTTTCACTGTTTTCTTCTATATTGACAAATGTAGTTCAAACTCTAAATCATACACGGTTTGGGCTAGCTTCTTGAAACTTGACACAATAAAGTAGTTCTACATTCTATCCCTAAGGTTTGTTTCCTCTTGATGTAGCCTTCAGCACAGACTGGCGAATAACACTTTCAATGAAAGGCGTTGTTAGGCTGCCAAAAAACTAGAGTCTCCTGAAATCTCAACACATATTATTTTCCGACCTTAATGATACTTTCAAGTAATGAGCAGTACACCAATCAAACTTGGATGCCCAAGTTTCGTTCTCCTAGGTTGATGCATTCGTTTGCAGTAACAGTTTGAATTTCTAGGTTTCACTCTGTTTTCTCCTATATTGACAGATGCAGCTAGAACTCTGAATCAAACACGGTTTGTGCTAGCTTCTTGAAACTTGACACAATAAAGTAGTTCTATGTTCTATCTCTAAGGTTTGTTTCCTCTTGATGTAGCCTAATGCAGGGACTGGCGAATAACACTTATATTGAAAGGGGTTGCCAAACTTTCAAAAAACTAGAGTCTCCTGAAATCTCAACATATATTTTTTCATCCAATCTTCATGATACATTCAAGTAATGATCAGTACACCATTCCCACTTGGATGCCCAAGTTTTGTTCTTCTAGGTTGAAGCATTCGTTTGCAGGAACAGTTTGAATTTTTAGGTTTCACTCTGTTTTCTCCTATATTGACAGATGCAGTTAGAACTTTAAATCAAACACGGTTTGTGCTAGCTACTTGAAACATGACACAATAAAGTAGTTCTACGTTCTATCCCTAAGGTTTGTTTCCTCTTGATGTAGCCTTAAGCAGAGACTGGCGAATAACACATTCAATGAAAGGCGTTGTTAGGCTGCCAAAAAACTACAGTCTCCTGAAATCTCATCATATATTTTTTCTTCCGACCTTCATGATACTTTCAAGTAATGAGCAGTGCACCCATCAAACTTGGATGCCCAAGTTTCGTTCTCCTAGGTTGAAGCATTCGTTTGCAGGAACAGTTTGAATTTTTAGGTTTCACTCTGTTTTGTCCTATATTGACAGATGCAGTTCGAACTCTAAATCAAACACGGTTTGTGCTAGCTTCTTGAAACTTGACAAAATACTGTAGTTCTACGTTCTATCTCTAAGGTTTGTTTCCTCTTGATGTAGCCTAATGCAGGGACTGGCGAATAACATTTTTATTGAAAGGGGTTGCCAAAGTTCCAAAAACTAGAGTCTTCTGAAATCTCAACATATATTTTTGCATCCAATCTTCATGATACTTTCAAGTAATGATCAGTACACCAATCCCACTTGGATACTCAAGTTTCATTCTCCTACGTTGAAGCATTCGTTTGCAGTAACAGTTTGAATTTTTAGGTTTCATTCTGCTTTCTCCTATATTGAGAAATGTAGTTCAAACTCTAAATCATACACGGTTTGGGCTAGCTTCTTGAAACTTGACACAATAAAGTAGTTCTACATTCTATCCCTAAGGTTTGTTTCCTCTTGATGTAGCCTTCAGCACAGACTGGCGAATAACACTTTCAATGAAAGGCGTTGTTAGGCTGCCAAAAAACTAGAGTCTCCTGAAATCTCAATACATATTTTTTTCCGACCTTAATGATACTTTCAAGTAATGAGCAGTACACCAATCAAACTTGGATGCCCAAGATTCGTTCTCCTAGGTTGATGAATTCGTTTGCAGTAACAGTTTGAATTTCTAGGTTTCACTCTGTTTTCTCCTATATTGACAGATGCAGCTAGAACTCTAAATCAAACACGGTTTGTGCTAGCTTCTTGAAACTTGACACAATAAAGTAGTTCTACGTTCTATCTCTAAGGTTTGTTTCCTCTTGATGTAGCCTAATGCAGGGACTGGCGAATAACACTTATATTGAAAGGGGTTGCCAAACTTTCAAAAAACTAGAGTCTCCCGAAATCTCAACATATATTTTTTCATCCAATCTTCATGATACATTCAAGTAATGATCAGTACACCATTCCCACTTGGATGCCCAAGTTTTGTTCTTCTAGGTTGAAGCATTCGTTTGCAGCAACAGTTTGAATTTTTAGGTTTCACTCTGTTTTCTCCTATATTGACAGATGCAGTTAGAACTTTAAATCAAACACGGTTTGTGCTAGCTACTTGAAACATGACACAATAAAGTAGTTCTACTTTCTATCCCTAAGGTTTGATTCCTCTTGATGTAGCCTTAAGCAGAGACTGGCGAATAACACATTCAATGAAAGGCGTTGTTAGGCTGCCAAAAAACTACAGTCTCCTGAAATCTCATCATATATTTTTTCTTCCGACCTTCATGATACTTTCAAGTAATGAGCAGTGCACCAATCAAACTTGGATGCCCAAGTTTCGTTCTCCTAGGTTGAAGAATTCGTTGCAAGAACACTTTGAATTTTTAGGTTTCACTCTGTTTTGTCCTATATTGACAGATGCAGTTCGAACTCTAAATCAAACACGGTTTGTGCTAGCTTCTTGAAACTTGACAAAATACTGTAGTTCTACGTTCTATCTCTAAGGTTTGTTTCCTCTTGATGTAGCCTAATGCAGGGACTGGCGAATAACACTTTTATTGAAAGGGGTTGCCAAACTTCCAAAAACTAGAGTCTTCTGAAATCTCAACATATATTTTTGCATCCAATCTTCATGATACTTTCAAGTAATGATCAGTACACCAATCCCACTTGGATGCTCAAGTTTCATTCTCCTACGTTGAAGCATTCGTTTGCAGGAACAGTTTGAATTTTTAGGTTTCACTCTGTTTTCTCCTATATTGACAAATGTAGTTCAAACTCTAAATCATACACGGTTTGGGCTAGCTTCTTGAAACTTGACACAATAAAGTAGTTTTACATTATATCCCTAAGGTTTGTTTCCTCTTCATGTAGAGTTCAGCACAGACTGGCGAATAACACTTTCAATGAAAGGCGTTGTTAGGCTGCCAAAAAACTAGAGTCTCCTGAAATCTCAACACATATATTTTTTTCCGACCTTAATGATACTTTCAAGTAATGAGCAGTACACCAATCAAACTTGTATGCCCAAGTTTCGTTCTCCTACGTTGATGCATTCGTTTGCAGTTACAGTTTGAATTTTAGGTTTCACTCTGTTTTCTCCTATATTGACAGATGCAGCTAGAACTCTAAATCAAACACGGTTTGTGCTAGCTTCTTGAAACTTGACACAATAAAGTAGTTCTACGTTCTATCTCTAAGGTTTGTTTCCTCTTGATGTAGCCTAATGCAGGGACTGGCGAATAACACTTATATTGAAAGGGTTGCCAAACTTTCAAAAAACTAGAGTCTCCTGAAATCTCAACATATATTTTTTCATCCAATCTTCATGATACATTCAAGTAATGATCAGTACACATTCCCACTTGAATGCCCAAGTTTTGTTCTTCTAGGTTGAAGCATTCGTTTGCAGGAACAGTTTGAATTTTTAGGTTTCACTCTGTTTTCTCCTATATTGACAGATGCAGTTAGAACTTTAAATCAAACACGGTTTGTGATAGCTACTTGAAACATGACACAATAAAGTAGTTCTACGTTCTATCCCTAAGGTTTGTTTCCTCTTGATGTACCCTTAAGCAGAGACTGGCGAATAACACATTCAATGAAAGGCGTCGTTAGGCTGCCAAAAAACTACAGTCTCCTGAAATCTCATCATATATTTTTTCTTCCGACCTTTATGATACTTTCAAGTAATGAGCAGTGCACCAATCAAACTTGGATGCCCAAGTTTCATTCTCCTACGTTGATGCATTCGTTTTCAGTAACAGTTTGAATTTCTAGGTTTCACTCTGTTTTCTCCTATATTGACAGATGCAGCTAGAACTCTAAATCAAACACGGTTTGTGCTAGCTTCTTGAAACTTGACACAATAAAGGTAGTTCTACGTTCTATCTCTAAGGTTTGTTTCCTCTTGATGTAGCCTAATGCAGGGACTGGCGAATAACACTTATATTGAAAGGGGTTGCCAAACTTTCAAAAAACTAGAGTCTCCTGAAATCTCAACATATATTTTTTCATCCAATCTTCATGATACATTCAAGTAATGATCAGTACACCATTCCCACTTGGATGCCCAAGTTTTGTTCTTCTAGGTTGAAGCATTCGTTTGCAGGAACAGTTTGAATTTTTAGGTTTCACTCTGTTTTCTCCTATATTGACAGATGCAGTTAGAACTTTAAATCAAACACGGTTTGTGCTAGCTACTTGAAACATGACACAACAAAGTAGTTCTACGTTCTATCCCGAAGGTTTGTTTCCTCTTGATGTAGCCTTAAGCAGAGACTGGCGAATAACACATTCAATGAAAGGCGTTGTTAGGCTGCCAAAAAACTACAGTCTCCTGAAATCTCATCATATATTTTTTCTTCCGACCTTCATGATACTTTCAAGTAATGAGCAGTGCACCAATCAAACTTGGATGCCCAAGTTTCGTTCTCCTAGGTTGAAGCATTCGTTTGCAAGAACAGTTTGAATTTTTAGGTTTCAATCTGTTTTGTCCTATATTGACAGATGCAGTTCGAACTCTAAATCAAACACGGTTTGTGCTAGCTTCTTGAAACTTGACAAAATACTGTAGTTCTACGTTCTATCTCTAAGGTTTGTTTCCTCTTGATGTAGCCTAATGCAGGGACTGGCGAATAACACTTTTATTGAAAGGGGTTGCCAAACTTCCAAAAACTAGAGTCTTCTGAAATCTCAACATATATTTTTGCATCCAATCTTCATGATACTTTCGAGTAATGATCAGTACACCAATCCCACTTGGATGCTCAAGTTTCCTTCTCCTACGTTGAAGCATTCGTTTGCAGTAACAGTTTGAATTTTCAGGTTTCATTCTGCTTTCTCCTATATTGACAAATGTAGTTCAAACTCTAAATCATACACGGTTTGGGCTAGCTTCTTGAAACTTGACACAATAAAGTAGTTCTACATTCTATCCCTAAGGTTTGTTTCCTCTTGATGTAGCCTTCAGCACAGACTGGCGAATAACACTTTCAATGAAAGGCGTTGTTAGGCTGCCAAAAAACTAGAGTCTCCTGAAATCTCAACACATATTTTTTTCCGACCTTAATGATACTTTCAAGTAATGAGCAGTACACTAATCAAACTTGGATGCCCAAGTTTCGTTCTCCTAGGTTGATGCATTCGTTTGCAGTAACAGTTTGAATTTCTAGGTTTCACTCTGTTTTCTCCTATATTGACAGATGCAGCTAGAACTCTAAATCAACACGGTTTGTGCTAGCTTCTTGAAACTTGACACAATAAAGTAGTTCTACGTTCTGTCTCTAAGGTTTGTTTCCTCTTGATGTAGCCTAATGCAGGGCCTGGCGAATAACACTTATATTGAAAGGGGTTGCCAAACTTTCAAAAAACTAGAGTCTCCTGAAATCTCAACATATATTTTTTCATCCAATCTTCATGATACATTCAAGTAATGATCAGTACACCATTCCCACTTGGATGCCCAAGTTTTGTTCTTCTAGGTTGAAGCATTCGTTTGCAGGAACAGTTTGAATTTTTAGGTTTCACTCTGTTTTCTCCTATATTGACAGATGCAGTTAGAACTTTAAATCAAACACGGTTTGTGCTAGCTACTTGAAACATGACACAACAAAGTAGTTCTACATTCTATCCCGAAGGTTTGTTTCCTCTTGATGTAGCCTTAAGCAGAGACTGGCGAATAACACATTCAATGAAAGGCGTTGTTAGGCTGCCAAAAAACTACAGTCTCCTGAAATCTCATCATATATTTTTTCTTCCGACCTTCATGATACTTTCAAGTAATGAGCAGTGCACCAATCAAACTTGGATGCCCAAGTTTCGTTCTCCTAGGTTGAAGCATTCGTTTGCAGGAACAGTTTGAATTTTTAGGTTTCACTCTGTTTTGTCCTATATTGACAGATGCAGTTCGAACTCTAAATCAAACACGGTTTTGTGATAGCTTCTTGAAACTTGGCAAAATACTGTAGTTCTACGTTCTATCTCTAAGGTTTGTTTCCTCTTGATGTAGCCTAATGCAGGGACTGGCGAATAACACTTTTATTGAAAGGGGTTGCCAAACTTCCCAAAACTAGAGTCTTCTGAAATCTCAACATATATTTTTTTATCCAATCTTCATGATACTTTCGAGTAATGATCAGTACACCAATCCCACTTGGATGCTCAAGTTTCCTTCTCCTACGTTGAAGCATTCGTTTGCAGTAACAGTTTGAATTTTTAGGTTTCATTCTGCTTTCTCCTATATTGACAAATGTAGTTCAAACTCTAAATCATACACGGTTTGGGCTAGCTTCTTGAAAATTGACACAATAAAGTACTTCTACATTCTATCCCTAAGGTTTGTTTCCTCTTGATGTAGCCTTCAGCACAGACTGGCGAATAACACTTTCAATGAAAGGCGTTGTTAGGCTGCCAAAAAACTAGAGTCTCCTGAAATCTCAACACATATTTTTTTCCGACCTTAATGATACATTCAAGTAATGAGCAGTACACCAATCAAACTTGGATGCCCAAGTTTCGTTCTCCTAGGTTGAAGCATTCGTTTGCAGGAACAGTTTGAATTTTTAGGTTTCACTCTGTTTTCTCCTATATTGACAGATGCATTTAGAACATTAAATCAAACACGGTTTGTGCTAGCTACTTGAAACATGACACAATAAAGTAGTTCTACGTTCTATCCCTAAGGTTTGTTTCCTCTTGATGTAGCCTTAAGTAGAGACTGGCGAATAACACATTCAATGAAAGGCGTTGTTAGGCTGCCAAAAAACTACAGTCTCCTGAAATCTCATCATATATTTTTTCTTCCGACCTTCATGATACTTTCAAGTAATGAGCAGTGCACCAATCAAACTTGGATGCCCAAGTTTCGTTCTCCTAGGTTGAAGCATTCGTTTACAGGAACAGTTTGAATTTTTAGGTTTCACTCTGTTTTGTCCTATATTGACAGATTGCAGTTCGAACTCTAAATCAAACACGGTTTGTGCTAGCTTCTTGAAACTTGACAAAATACTGTAGTTCTACGTTCTATCTCTAAGGTTTGTTTCCTCTTGATGTAGCCTAATGCAGTTACTGGCGAATAACACTTTTATTGAAAGGGGTTGCCAAACTTCCCAAAACTAGAGTCTTCTGAAATCTCCACATATATTTTTTTATCCAATCTTCATGATACTTTCGAGTAATGATCAGTACACCAATCCCACATGGATGCTCAAGTTTCCTTCTCCTACGTTGAAGCATTCGTTTGCAGTAACAGTTTGAATTTTTAGGTTTCACTGTTTTCTTCTATATTGACAAATGTAGTTCAAACTCTAAATCATACACGGTTTGGGCTAGCTTCTTGAAACTTGACACAATAAAGTAGTTCTACATTCTATCCCTAAGGTTTGTTTCCTCTTGATGTAGCCTTTAGCACAGACTGGCGAATAACACTTTCAATGAAAGGCGTTGTTAGGCTGCCAAAAAACTAGAGTCTCCTGAAATCTCAACACATATTATTTTCCGAACTTAATGATACTTTCAAGTAATGAGCAGTACACCAATCAAACTTGGATGCCCAAGTTTCGTTCTCCTAGGTTGATGCAATCGTTTGCAGTAACAGTTTGAATTTCTAGGTTTCACTCTGTTTTCTCCTATATTGACAGAGGCAGCTAGAACTCTAAATCAAACACGGTTTGTGCTAGCTTCTTGAAACTTGACACAATAAAGTAGTTCCACGTTCTATCTCTAAGGTTTGTTTCCTCTTGATGTAGCCTATTGCAGGGACTGGAGAATAACACTTATGTTGAAAGGGGTTGCCAAACTTTCATAAAACTAGAGTTTCCTGAAATCTCAACATATATTTTTTCATCCAATCTTCATTATACATTCAAGTAATGATCAGTACACCATTCCCACTTGGATGCCCAAGTTTTGTTCTTCTAGGTTGAAGCATTCGTTTGCAGGAACAGTTTGAATTTTTAGGTTTCACTCTGTTTTCTCCTATATTGACAGATGCAGTTAGAACTTTAAATCAAACACGGTTTGTGCTAGCTACTTGAAACATGACACAACAAAGTAGTTCTACGTTCTATCCCGAAGGTTTGTTTCCTCTTGATGTAGCCTTAAGCAGAGACTGGCGAATAACACATTCAATGAAAGGCGTTGTTAGGCTGCCAAAAAACTACAGTCTCCTGAAATCTCATCATATATTTTTTCTTCCGACCTTCATGATACTTTCAAGTAATGAGCAGTGCACCAATCAAACTTGAATGCCCAAGTTTCGTTCTCCTAGGTTGAAGCATTCGTTTGCAAGAACAGTTTGAATTTTTAGGTTTCACTGTGTTTTGTCCTATATTGACAGATGCAGTTCGAACTCTAAATCAAACACGGTTTGTGCTAGCTTCTTGAAACTTGACAAAATACTGTAGTTCTACGTTCTATCTCTAAGGTTTGTTTCCTCTTGATGTAGCCTAATGCAGGGACTGGCGAATAACACTTTATTGAAAGGGGTGGCCAAACTTCCAAAAACTAGAGTCTTCTGAAATCTCAACATATATTTTTGCATCCAATCTTCATGATACTTTCGAGTAATGATCAGTACACCAATCCCACTTGGATGCTCAAGTTTCCTTCTCCTACGTTGAAGCATTCGTTTGCAGTAACAGTTTGAATTTTTAGGTTTCATTCTGCTTTCTCCTATATTGACAAATGTAGTTCAAACTCTAAATCATACACGGTTTGGGCTAGCTTCTTGAAACTTGACACAATAAATTAGTTCTACATTCTATCCCTAAGGTTTGTTTCCTCTTGATGTAGCCTTCAGCACAGACTGGCGAATAACACTTTCAATGAAAGGCGTTGTTAGGCTGCCAAAAAACTAGAGTCTCCTGAAATCTCAACACATATTTTTTTCCGACCTTAATGATACTTTCAAGTAATGAGCAGTACACCAATCAAACTTGGATGCCCAAGTTTCGTTCTCCTAGGTTGATGCATTCGTTTGCAGTAACAGTTTGAATTTCTAGGTTTCACTCTGTTTTCTCCTATATTGACAGATGCAGCTAGAACTCTAAATCAAACATGGTTTGTGCTAGCTTCTTGAAACTTGACACAATAAAGTAGTTATACGTTCTATCTCTAAGGTTTGTTTCCTCTTGATGTAGCCTAATGCAGGGACTGGCGAATAACACTTATATTGAAAGGGGTTGCCAAACTTTCAAAAAACTAGAGTCTCCTGAAATCTCAACATATATTTTTTCATCCAATCTTCATGATACATTCAAGTAATGATCAGTACACCATTCCCACTTGGATGCCCAAGTTTTGTTCTTCTAGGTTGAAGCATTCGTTTGCAGGAACAGTTTGAATTTTTAGGTTTCACTCTGTTTTCTCCTATATTGACAGATGCAGTTAGAACTTTAAATCAAACACGGTTTGTGCTAGCTACTTGAAACATGACACAACAAAGTAGTTCTACGTTCTATCCCGAAGGTTTGTTTCCTCTTGATGTAGAATTAAGCAGAGACTGGCGAATAACACCTTCAATGAAAGGCGTTGTTAGGCTGCCAAAAAACTACAGTCTCCTGAAATCTCATCGTATATTTTTTCTTCCGACCTTCATGATACTTTCAAGTAATGAGCAGTGCACCAATCAAACTTGGATGCCCAAGTTTCGTTCTCCTAGGTTGAAGCATTCGTTTGCAGGAACAGTTTGAATTTTTAGGTTTCACTCTGTTTTGTCCTATATTGACAGATGCAGTTCGAACTCTAAATCAAACACGGTTTGTGCTAGCTTCTTGAAACTTGACAAAATAATATAGTTCTACGTTCTATCTCTTAGGTTTGTTTCCTCTTGATGTAGCCTAATGCAGGGACTGGCGAATAACACTTTTATTGAAAGGGATTGCCAAACTTCCCAAAACTAGAGTCTTCTGAAATCTCAACACATATTTTTGCATCCAATCTTCATGATACTTTCGAGTAATGATCAGTACACCAATCCCACTTGAATGCTCAAGTTTCCTTCTCCTACGTTGAAGCATTCGTTTGCAGTAACAGTTTGAATTTTTAGGTTTCATTCTGCTTTCTCCTATATTGACAAATGTAGTTCAAACTCTAAATCATACACGGTTTGGGCTAGCTTCTTGAAACTTGACACAATAAAGTAGTTCTACATTCTATCCCTAAGGTTTGTTTCCTCTTGATGTAGCCTTCAGCACAGACTGGCGAATAACACTTTCAATGAAAGGCGTTTTTAGGCTGCCAAAAAGCTAGAGTCTCCTGAAATCTCAACACATATTTTTTTCCGACCTTAATGATACTTTCAAGTAATGAGCAGTACACCAATCAAACTTGGATGCCCAAGTTTCGTTCTCCTAGGTTGAAGCATTCGTTTGCAGGAACAGTTTGAATTTTTAGGTTTCACTCTGTTTTCTCCTATATTGACAGATGCATTTAGAACATTAAATCAAACACGGTTTGTGCTAGCTACTTGAAACATGACACAATAAAGTAGTTCTACGTTCTATCCCTAAGGTTTGTTTCCTCTTGATGTAGCCTTAAGTAGAGACTGGCGAATAACACATTCAATGAAAGGCGTTGTTAGGCTGCCAAAAAACTACAGTCTCCTGAAATCTCATCATATATTTTTTCTTCCTACCTTCATGATACTTTCAAGTAATGAGCAGTGCACCAATCAAACTTGGATGCCCAAGTTTCGTTCTCCTAGGTTGAAGCATTCGTTTGCAGGAACAGTTTGAATTTTTAGGTTTCACTGTGTTTTGTCCTATATTGACAGATGCAGTTCGAACTCTAAATCAAACACGGTTTGTGCTAGCTTCTTGAAACTTGACAAAATACTGTAGTTCTACGTTCTATCTCTAAGGTTTGTTTCCTTTTGATGTAGCCTAATGCAGTTACTGGCGAATAACACTTTTATTGAAAGGGGTTGCCAAACTTCCCAAAACTAGAGTCTTCTGAAATCTCAACATATATTTTTTTATCCAATCTTCATGATACTTTCGAGTAATGATCAGTACACCAATCCCACTTGGATGCTCAAGTTTCATTCTCCTACGTTGAAGCATTCGTTTGCAGTAACAGTTTTTATTTTTAGGTTTCACTGTTTTCTTCTATATTGACAAATGTAGTTCAAACTCTAAATCATACACGGTTTGGGCTAGCTTCTTGAAACTTGACACAATAAAGTAGTTCTACATTCTATCCCTAAGGTTTGTTTCCTCTTGATGTAGCCTTCAGCACAGACTGGCGAATAACACTTTCAATGAAAGGCGTTGTTAGGCTGCCAAAAAACTAGAGTCTCCTGAAATCTCAACACATATTTTTTTCCGACCTTAATGATACTTTCAAGTAATGAGCAGTACACCAATCAAACTTGGATGCCCAAGTTTCGTTCTCCTAGGTTGATGCATTCGTTTGCAGTAACAGTTTGAATTTCTAGGTTTCACTCTGTTTTCTCCTATATTGACAGAGGCAGCTAGAACTCTAAATCAAACACGGTTTGTGCTAGCTTCTTGAAACTTGACACAATAAAGTAGTTCTACGTTCTATCTCTAAGGTTTGATTCCTCTTGATGTAGCCTAATGCAGGGACTGGCGAATAACACTTATATTGAAAGGGGTTGCCAAACTTTCAAAAAACTAGAGTCTCCTGAAATCTCAACATATATTTTTTCATCCAATCTTCATGATACATTCAAGTAATGATCAGTACACCATTCCCACTTGGATGCCCAAGTTTTGTTCTTCTAGATTGAAGCATTCGTTTGCAGGAACAGTTTGAATTTTTAGGTTTCACTCTGTTTTCTCCTATATTGACAGATGCAGTTAGAACTTTAAATCAAACACGGTTTGTGCTAGCTACTTGAAACATGACACAACAAAGTAGTTCTACGTTCTATCCCGAAGGTTTGTTTCCTCTTGATGTAGCCTTAAGCAGAGACTGGCGAATAACACATTCAATGAAAGGCGTTGTTAGGCTGCCAAAAAACTACAGTCTCCTGAAATCTCATCATATATTTTTTCTTCCGACCTTCATGATACTTTCAAGTAATGAGCAGTGCACCAATCAAACTTGAATGCCCAAGTTTCGTTCTCCTAGGTTGAAGCATTCGTTTGCAAGAACAGTTTGAATTTTTAGGTTTCACTGTGTTTTGTCCTATATTGACAGATGCAGTTCGAACTCTAAATCAAACACGGTTTGTGCTAGCTTCTTGAAACTTGACAAAATACTGTAGTTCTACGTTCTATCTCTAAGGTTTGTTTCCTCTTGATGTAGCCTAATGCAGGGACTGGCGAATAACACTTTATTGAAAGGGGTGGCCAAACTTCCAAAAACTAGAGTCTTCTGAAATCTCAACATATATTTTTGCATCCAATCTTCATGATACTTTCGAGTAATGATCAGTACACCAATCCCACTTGGATGCTCAAGTTTCCTTCTCCTACGTTGAAGCATTCGTTTGCAGTAACAGTTTGAATTTTTAGGTTTCATTCTGCTTTCTCCTATATTGACAAATGTAGTTCAAACTCTAAATCATACACGGTTTGGGCTAGCTTCTTGAAACTTGACACAATAAATTAGTTCTACATTCTATCCCTAAGGTTTGTTTCCTCTTGATGTAGCCTTCAGCACAGACTGGCGAATAACACTTTCAATGAAAGGCGTTGTTAGGCTGCCAAAAAACTAGAGTCTCCTGAAATCTCAACACATATTTTTTTCCGACCTTAATGATACTTTCAAGTAATGAGCAGTACACCAATCAAACTTGGATGCCCAAGTTTCGTTCTCCTAGGTTGATGCATTCGTTTGCAGTAACAGTTTGAATTTCTAGGTTTCACTCTGTTTTCTCCTATATTGACAGATGCAGCTAGAACTCTAAATCAAACATGGTTTGTGCTAGCTTCTTGAAACTTGACACAATAAAGTAGTTCTACGTTCTATCTCTAAGGTTTGTTTCCTCTTGATGTAGCCTAATGCAGGGACTGGCGAATAACACTTATATTGAAAGGGGTTGCCAAACTTTCAAAAAACTAGAGTCTCCTGAAATCTCAACATATATTTTTGCATCCAATCTTCATGATACATTCAAGTAATGATCAGTACACCATTCCCACTTGGATGCCCAAGTTTTGTTCTTCTAGGTTGAAGCATTCGTTTGCAGGAACAGTTTGAATTTTTAGGTTCACTCTGTTTTCTCCTATATTGACAGATGCAGTTAGAACTTTAAATCAAACACGGTTTGTGCTAGCTACTTGAAACATGACACAACAAAGTAGTTCTACGTTCTATCCCGAAGGGTTTGTTTCCTCTTGATGTAGAATTAAGCCGAGACTGGCGAATAACACATTCAATGAAAGGCGTTGTTAGGCTGCCAAAAACTACAGTCTCCTGAAATCTCATCGTATATTTTTTCTTCCGACCTTCATGATACTTTCAAGTAATGAGCAGTGCACCAATCAAACTTGGATGCCCAAGTTTCGTTCTCCTAGGTTGAAGCATTCGTTTGCAGGAACAGTTTGATTTTTAGGTTTCACTCTGTTTTGTCCTATATTGACAGATGCAGTTCGAACTCTAAATCAAACACGGTTTGTGCTAGCTTCTTGAAACTTGACAAAATAATGTAGTTCTACGTTCTATCTCTTAGGTTTGTTTCCTCTTGATGTAGCCTAATGCAGGGACTGGCGAATAACACTTTTATTGAAAGGGATTGCCAAACTTCCCAAAACTAGAGTCTTCTGAAATCTCAACACATATTTTTGCATCCAATCTTCATGATACTTTCGAGTAATGATCAGTACACCAATCCCACTTGAATGCTCAAGTTTCCTTCTCCTACGTTGAAGCATTCGTTTGCAGTAACAGTTTGAATTTTTAGGTTTCATTCTGCTTTCTCCTATATTGACAAATGTAGTTCAAACTCTAAATCATACACGGTTTGGGCTAGCTTCTTGAAACTTGACACAATAAAGTAGTTCTACATTCTATCCCTAAGGTTTGTTTCCTTTTGATGTAGCCTTCAGCACAGACTGGCGAATAACACTTTCAATGAAAGGCGTTTTTAGGCTGCCAAAAGCTAGAGTCTCCTGAAATCTCAACACATATTTTTTTCCGACCTTAATGATACTTTCAAGTAATGAGCAGTACACCAATCAAACTTGGATGCCCAAGTTTCGTTCTCCTAGGTTGAAGCATTCGTTTGCAGGAACAGTTTGAATTTTTAGGTTTCACTCTGTTTTCTCCTATATTGACAGATGCATTTAGAACATTAAATCAAACACGGTTTGTGCTAGCTACTTGAAACATGACACAATAAAGTAGTTCTACGTTCTATCCCTAAGGTTTGTTTCCTCTTGATGTAGCCTTAAGTAGAGACTGGCGAATAACACATTCAATGAACGGCGTTGTTAGGCTGCCAAAAAACTACAGTCTCCTGAAATCTCATCATATATTTTTTCTTCCGACCTTCATGATACTTTCAAGTAATGAGCAGTGCACCAATCAAACTTGGATGCCCAAGTTTCGTTCTCCTAGGTTGAAGCATTCGTTTGCAGGAACAGTTTGAATTTTTAGGTTTCACTGTGTTTTGTCCTATATTGACAGATGCAGTTCGAACTCTAAATCAAACACGGTTTGTGCTAGCTTCTTGAAACTTGACAAAATACTGTAGTTCTACGTTCTATCTCTAAGGTTTGTTTCCTTTTGATGTAGCCTAATGCAGTTACTGGCGAATAACACTTTTATTGAAAGGGGTTGCCAAACTTCCCAAAACTAGAGTCTTCTGAAATCTCAACATATATTTTTTTATCCAATCTTCATGATACTTTCGAGTAATGATCAGTACAAAAATCCCACTTGGATGCTCAAGTTTCCTTCTCCTACGTTGAAGCATTCGTTTGCAGTAACAGTTTAAATTTTTAGGTTTCACTGTTTTCTTCTATATTGACAAATGTAGTTCAAACTCTAAATCATACACGGTTTGGGCTAGCTTCTTGAAACTTGACACAATAAAGTAGTTCTACATTCTATCCCTAAGGTTTGTTTCCTCTTGATGTAGCCTTCAGCACAGACTGGCGAATAACACTTTCAATGAAAGGCGTTGTTAGGCTGCCAAAAAACTAGAGTCTCCTGAAATCTCAACACATATTTTTTTCCGACCTTAATGATACTTTCAAGTAATGAGCAGTACACCAATCAAACTTGGATGCCCAAGTTTCGTTCTCCTAGGTTGATGCATTCGTTTGCAGTAACAGTTTGAATTTCTAGGTTTCACTCTGTTTTCTCCTATATTGACAGAGGCAGCTAGAACTCTAAATCAAACACGGTTTGTGCTAGCTTCTTGAAACTTGACACAATAAAGTAGTTCTACGTTCTATCTCTAAGGTTTGTTTCCTCTTGATGTAGCCTAATGCAGGGACTGGCGAATAACACTTATATTGAAAGGGGTTGCCAAACTTTCAAAAAACTAGAGTCTCCTGAAATCTCAACATATATTTTTTCATCCAATCTTCATGATACATTCAAGTAATGATCAGTACACCATTCCCACTTGGCTGCCCAAGTTTTGTTCTTCTAGGTTGAAGTATTCGTTTGCAGGAACAGTTTGAATTTTTAGGTTTCACTCTGTTTTCTCCTATATTGACAGATGCAGTTAGAACTTTAAATCAAACACGGTTTGTGCTAGCTACTTGAAACATGACACAACAAAGTAGTTCTACGTTCTATCCCGAAGGTTTGTTTCCTCTTGATGTAGCCTTAAGCAGAGACTGGCGAATAACACATTCAATGAAAGGCGTTGTTAGGCTGCCAAAAAACTACAGTCTCCTGAAATCTCATCATATATTTTCTCTTCCGACCTTCATGACACTTTCAAGTAATGAGCAGTGCACCAATCAAACTTGGATGCCCAAGTATCGTTCTCCTTGGTTGAAGCATTCGTTTGCAAGAACAGTTTGAATTTTTAGGTTTCACTCTGTTTTGTCCTATATTGACAGATGCAGTTCGAACTCTAAATCAAACACGGTTTGTGCTAGCTTCTTGAAACTTGACAAAATACTGTAGTTCTACGTTCTATCTCTAAGGTTTGTTTCCTCTTGATGTAGCCTAATGCAGTTACTGGGGAATAACACTTTTATTGAAAGGGGTTGCCAAACTTCCCAAAACTAGAGTCTTCTGAAATCTCAACACATATTTTTGCATCCAATCTTCATGATACTTTCAAGTAATGATCAGTACACCAATCCCACTTGGATGCTCAAGTTTCATTCTCCTACGTTGAAGCATTCGTTTGCAGTAACAGTTTTAATTTTTAGGTTTCACTGTTTTCTTCTATATTGACAAATGTAGTTCAAACTCTAAATCATACACGGTTTGTGCTAGCTTCTTGAAACTTGACACAATAAAGTAGTTCTACATTCTATCCCTAAGGTTTGTTTCCTCTTGATGTAGCCTTCAGCACAGACTGGCGAATAACACTTTCAATGAAAGGCGTTGTTAGGCTGCCAAAAAACTAGAGTCTCCTGAAATCTCAACACATATTTTTTTCCGACCTTAATGATACTTTCAAGTAATGAGCAGTACACCAATCAAACTTGGATGCCCAAGTTTCGTTCTCCTAGGTTGATGCATTCGTTTGCAGTTACAGTTTGAATTTTTAGGTTTCACTCTGTTTTCTCCTATATTGACAGATGCAGCTAGAACTCTAAATCAAACATGGTTTGTGCTAGCTTCTTGAAACTTGACACAATAAAGTAGTTCTACGTTCTATCTCTAAGGTTTGTTTCCTCTTGATGTAGCCTAATGCAGGGATGGCGAATAACACTTATATTGAAAGGGGTTGCCAAACTTTCAAAAAACTAGAGTCTCCTGAAATCTCAACATATATTTTTTCATCCAATCTTCATGATACATTCAAGTAATGATCAGTACACCATTCCCACTTGGATGCCCAAGTTTGGTTCTTCTAGGTTGAAGCATTCGTTTGCAGGAACAGTTTGAATTTTTAGGTTTCACTCTGTTTTCTCCTATATTGACAGATGCAGTTAGAACTTTAAATCAAACATGGTTTGTGCTAGCTACTTGAAACATGACACAATAAAGTAGTTCTACGTTCTATCCCTAAGGTTTGTTTCCTCTTGATGTAGACTTAAGCAGAGACTTTCGAATAACACATTCAATGAAAGGCATTGTTAGGCTGCCAAAAAACTACAGTCTCCTGAAATCTCATCATATATTTTTTCTTCCGACCTTCATGATACTTTCAAGTAATGAGCAGTGCACCAATCAAACTTGGATGCCCAAGTTTCGTTCTCCTAGGTTGAAGAATTCGTTTACAAGAACACTTTGAATTTTTAGGTTTCACTCTGTTTTGTCCTATATTGACAGATGCAGTTCGAACTCTAAATCAAACACGGTTTGTGCTAGCTTCTTGAAACTTGACAAAATACTGTAGTTCTACGTTCTATCTCTAAGGTTTGTTTCCTCTTGATGTAGCCTAATGCAGTTACTGGCGAATAACACTTTTATTGAAAGGGGTTGCCAAACTTCCAAAAACTAGAGTCTTCTGAAATCTCAACATATATTTTTGCATCCAATCTTCATGATACTTTCAAGTAATGATCAGTACACCAATCCCACTTGGATGCTCAAGTTTCATTCTCCTACATTGAAGCATTCGTTTGCAGGAACAGTTTGAATTTTTAGGTTTCACTCTGTTTTCTCCTATATTGACAAATGTAGTTCAAACTCTAAATCATACACGGTTTGGGCTAGCCTCTTGAAACTTGACACAATAAAGTAGTTCTACATTCTATCCCTAAGGTTTGTTTCCTCTTGATGTAGCCTTCAGCACAGACTGGCGAATAACACTTTCAATGAAAGGCGTTGTTAGGCTGCCAAAAAACTAGAGTCTCCTGAAATCTCAACACATATTTTTTTCCGACCTTAACGATACTTTCAAGTAATGAGCAGTACACCAATCAAACTTGGATGCCCAAGTTTCGTTCTCCTAGGTTGATGCATTCGTTTGCAGTTACAGTTTGAATTTCTAGGTTTCACTCTGTTTTCTCCTATATTGACAGATGCAGCTAGAACTCTAAATCAAACACGGTTTGTGCTAGCTTCTTGAAACTTGACACAATAAAGTAGTTCTACGTTCTATCTCTAAGGTTTGTTTCCTCTTGATGTAGCCTAATGCAGGGACTGGCGAATAACACTTATATTGAAAGGGGTTGCCAAACTTTCAAAAAACTAGAGTCTCCTGAAATCTCAACATATATTTTTTCATCCAATCTTCATGATACATTCAAGTAATGATCAGTTCACCATTCCCACTTGGATGCCCAAGTTTTGTTCTTCTAGGTTGAAGCATTCGTTTGCAGGAACAGTTTGAATTTTTAGGTTTCACTCTGTTTTCTCCTATATTGACAGATGCAGTTAGAACTTTAAATCAAACACGGTTTGTGCTAGCTACTTGAAACATGACACAATAAAGTAGTTCTACGTTCTATCCCTAAGGTTTGTTTCCTCTTGATGTACCCTTAAGCAGAGACTGGCGAATAACACATTCAATGAAAGGCGTTGTTAGGCTGCCAAAAAACTACAGTCTCCTGAAATCTCATCATATATTTTTTCTTCCGACCTTCATGATACTTTCAAGTAATGAGCAGTGCACCAATCAAATTTGGATGCCCAAGTTTCGTTCTCCTAGGTTGAAGCATTCGTTTGCAGGAACAGTTTGAATTTTTAGGTTTCACTCTGTTTTGTCCTATATTGACAGATGCAGTTCGAACTCTAAATCAAACACGGTTTGTGCTAGCTTCTTGAAACTTGACAAAATACTGTAGTTCTACGTTCTATCTCTAAGGTTTGTTTCCTCTTGATGTAGCCTAATGCAGGGACTGGCGAATAACACTTTTATTGAAAGGGGTTGCCAAACTTCCCAAAACTAGAGTCTTCTGAAATCTCAACATATATTTTTTTATCCAATCTTCATGATACTTTCGAGTAATGATCAGTACACCAATCCCACTTGGATGCTCAAGTTTCCTTCTCCTACGTTGAAGCATTCGTTTGCAGTAACAGTTTGAATTTTTAGGTTTCATTCTGCTTTCTCCTATATTGACAAATGTAGTTCAAACTCTAAATCATACACGGTTTGGGCTAGCTTCTTGAAACTTGACACAATAAAGTAGTTCTACATTCTATCCCTAAGGTTTGTTTCCTCTTGATGTAGCCTTCAGCACAGACTGGCGAATAACACTTTCAATGAAAGGCGTTGTTAGGCTGCCAAAAAACTAGAGTCTCCTGAAATCTCAACACATATTTTTTTCCGACCTTAATGATACTTTCAAGTAATGAGCAGTACACCAATCAAACTTGGATGCCCAAGTTTCGTTCTCCTAGGTTGATGCATTCGTTTGCAGTAACAGTTTGAATTTCTAGGTTTCACTCTGTTTTCTCCTATATTGACAGATGCAGCTAGAACTGTAAATCAAACATGGTTTGTGCTAGCTTCTTGAAACTTGACACAATAAAGTAGTTCTACGTTCTATCTCTAAGGTTTGTTTCCTCTTGATGTAGCCTAATGCAGGGACTGGCGAATAACACTTATATTGAAAGGGGTTGCCAAACTTTCAAAAAACTAGAGTCTCCTGAAATCTCAACATATATTTTTCCATCCAAGCTTCCTGATACATTCAAGTAATGATCAGTACACCATTCCCACTTGGATGCCCAAGTTTTGTTCTTCTAGGTTGAAGCATTCGTTTGCAGGAACAGTTTGAATTTTTAGGTTTCACTCTGTTTTCTCCTATATTGACAGATGCAGTTAGAACTTTAAATCAAACACGGTTTGTGCTAGCTACTTGAAACATGACACAATAAAGTAGTTCTACGTTCTATCCCTAAGGTTTGTTTCCTCTTGATGTACCCTTAAGCAGAGACTGGCGAATAACACATTCAATGAAAGGCGTTGTTAGGCTGCCAAAAAACTACAGTCTCCTGAAATCTCATCATATATTTTTTCTTCCGACCTTCATGATACTTTCAAGTAATGAGCAGTGCACCAATCAAACTTGGATGCCCAAGTTTCGTTCTCCTAGGATGAAGCATTCGTTTGCAGGAACAGTTTGAATTTTTAGGTTTCACTCTGTTTTGTCCTATATTGACAGATGCAGTTCGAACTCTAAATCAAACACGGTTTGTGCTAGCTTCTTGAAACTTGACAAAATACTGTAGTTCTACGTTCTATCTCTAAGGTTTGTTTCCTCTTGATGTAGCCTAATGCAGTTACTGGGGAATAACACTTTTATTGAAAGGGGTTGCCAAACTTCCAAAAACTAGAGTCTTCTGAAATCTCAACATATATTTTTTCATCCAATCTTCATGATAGTTTCAAGTAATGATCAGTACACCAATCCCACTTGGATGCTCAAGTTTCATTCTCCTACGTTGAAGCATTTGTTTGCAGTAACAGTTTGAATTTTTAGGTTTCATTCTGCTTTCTCCTATATTGACAAATGTAGTTCAAACTCTAAATCATACACGGTTTGGGCTAGCTTCTTGAAACTTGACACAATAAAGTAGTTCTACATTCTATCCCTAAGGTTTGTTTCCTCTTGATGTAGCCTTCAGCACAGACTGGCGAATAACACTTTCAATGAAAGGCGTTGTTAGGCTGCCAAAAAACTAGAGTCTCCTGAAATCTCAACACATATTTTTTTCCGACCTTAATGATACTTTCAAGTAATGAGCAGTACACCAAGCAAACTTGGATGCCCAAGTTTCGTTCTCCTAGGTTGATGCATTCGTTTGCAGTAACAGTTTGAATTTCTAGGTTTCACTCTGTTTTCTCCTATATTGACAGATGCAGCTAGAACTGTAAATCAAACACGGTTTGTGCTAGCTTCTTGAAACTTGACACAATAAAGTAGTTCTACGTTCTATCTCTAAGGTTTGTTTCCTCATGATGTAGCCTAATGCAGGGACTGGCGAATAACACTTATATTGAAAGGGGTTGCCAAACTTTCAAAAAACTAGAGTCTCCTGAAATCTCAACATATATTTTTTCATCCAATCTTCATGATACATTCAAGTAATGATCAGTTCACCATTCCCACTTGGATGCCCAAGTTTTGTTCTTCTAGGTTGAAGCATTCGTTTGCAGGAACAGTTTGAATTTTTAGGTTTCACTCTGTTTTCTCCTATATTGACAGATGCAGTTAGAACTTTAAATCAAACACGGTTTGTGCTAGCTACTTGAAACATGACACAATAAAGTAGTTCTACGTTCTATCCCTAAGGTTTGTTTCCTCTTGATGTACCCTCAAGCAGAGACTGGCGAATAACACATTCAATGAAAGGCGTTGTTAGGCTGCCAAAAAACTACAGTCTCCTGAAATCTCATCATATATTTTTTCTTCCGACCTTCATGATACTTTCAAGTAATGAGCAGTGCACCAATCAAATTTGGATGCCCAAGTTTCGTTCTCCTAGGTTGAAGCATTCGTTTGCAGGAACAGTTTGAATTTTTAGGTTTCACTCTGTTTTGTCCTATATTGACAGATGCAGTTCGAACTCTAAATCAAACACGGTTTGTGCTAGCTTCTTGAAACTTGACAAAATACTGTAGTTCTACGTTCTATCTCTAAGGTTTGTTTCCTCTTGATGTAGCCTAATGCAGGGACTGGCGAATAACACTTTTATTGAAAGGGGTTGCCAAACTTCCCAAAACTAGAGTCTTCTGAAATCTCAACATATATTTTTTTATCCAATCTTCATGATACTTTCGAGTAATGATCAGTACACCAATCCCACTTGGATGCTCAAGTTTCCTTCTCCTACGTTGAAGCATTCGTTTGCAGTAACAGTTTGAATTTTTAGGTTTCATTCTGCTTTCTCCTATATTGACAAATGTAGTTCAAACTCTAAATCATACACGGTTTGGGCTAGCTTCTTGAAACTTGACACAATAAAGTAGTTCTACATTCTATCCCTAAGGTTTGTTTCCTCTTGATGTAGCCTTCAGCACAGACTGGCGAATAACACTTTCAATGAAAGGCGTTGTTAGGCTGCCAAAAAACTAGAGTCTCCTGAAATCTCAACACATATTTTTTTCCGACCTTAATGATACTTTCAAGTAATGAGCAGTACACCAATCAAACTTGGATGCCCAAGTTTCGTTCTCCTAGGTTGATGCATTCGTTTGCAGTAACAGTTTGAATTTCTAGGTTTCACTCTGTTTTCTCCTATATTGACAGATGCAGCTAGAACTGTAAATCAAACATGGTTTGTGCTAGCTTCTTGAAACTTGACACAATAAAGTAGTTCTACGTTCTATCTCTAAGGTTTGTTTCCTCTTGATGTAGCCTAATGCAGGGACTGGCGAATAACACTTATATTGAAAGGGGTTGCCAAACTTTCAAAAAACTAGAGTCTCCTGAAATCTCAACATATATTTTTCCATCCAAGCTTCCTGATACATTCAAGTAATGATCAGTACACCATTCCCACTTGGATGCCCAAGTTTTGTTCTTCTAGGTTGAAGCATTCGTTTGCAGGAACAGTTTGAATTTTTAGGTTTCACTCTGTTTTCTCCTATATTGACAGATGCAGTTAGAACTTTAAATCAAACACGGTTTGTGCTAGCTACTTGAAACATGACACAATAAAGTAGTTCTACGTTCTATCCCTAAGGTTTGTTTCCTCTTGATGTACCCTTAAGCAGAGACTGGCGAATAACACATTCAATGAAAGGCGTTGTTAGGCTGCCAAAAAACTACAGTCTCCTGAAATCTCATCATATATTTTTTCTTCCGACCTTCATGATACTTTCAAGTAATGAGCAGTGCACCAATCAAACTTGGATGCCCAAGTTTCGTTCTCCTAGGATGAAGCATTCGTTTGCAGGAACAGTTTGAATTTTTAGGTTTCACTCTGTTTTGTCCTATATTGACAGATGCAGTTCGAACTCTAAATCAAACACGGTTTGTGCTAGCTTCTTGAAACTTGACAAAATACTGTAGTTCTACGTTCTATCTCTAAGGTTTGTTTCCTCTTGATGTAGCCTAATGCAGTTACTGGGGAATAACACTTTTATTGAAAGGGGTTGCCAAACTTCCAAAAACTAGAGTCTTCTGAAATCTCAACATATATTTTTTCATCCAATCTTCATGATAGTTTCAAGTAATGATCAGTACACCAATCCCACTTGGATGCTCAAGTTTCATTCTCCTACGTTGAAGCATTTGTTTGCAGTAACAGTTTGAATTTTTAGGTTTCATTCTGCTTTCTCCTATATTGACAAATGTAGTTCAAACTCTAAATCATACACGGTTTGGGCTAGCTTCTTGAAACTTGACACAATAAAGTAGTTCTACATTCTATCCCTAAGGTTTGTTTCCTCTTGATGTAGCCTTCAGCACAGACTGGCGAATAACACTTTCAATGAAAGGCGTTGTTAGGCTGCCAAAAAACTAGAGTCTCCTGAAATCTCAACACATATTTTTTTCCGACCTTAATGATACTTTCAAGTAATGAGCAGTACACCAATCAAATTGGATGCCCAAGTTTCGTTCTCCTAGGTTGATGCATTCGTTTGCAGTAACAGTTTGAATTTCTAGGTTTCACTCTGTTTTCTCCTATATTGACAGATGCAGCTAGAACTGTAAATCAAACACGGTTTGTGCTAGCTTCTTGAAACTTGACACAATAAAGTAGTTCTACGTTCTATCTCTAAGGTTTGTTTCCTCATGATGTAGCCTAATGCAGGGACTGGCGAATAACACTTATATTGAAAGGGGTTGCCAAACTTTCAAAAAACTAGAGTCTCCTGAAATCTCAACATATATTTTTTCATCCAATCTTCATGATACATTCAAGTAATGATCAGTTCACCATTCCCACTTGGATGCCCAAGTTTTGTTCTTCGAGGTTGAAGCATTCGTTTGCAGGAACAGTTTGAATTTTTAGGTTTCACTCTGTTTTCTCCTATATTGACAGATGCAGTTAGAACTTTAAATCAAACACGGTTTGTGCTAGCTACTTGAAACATGACACAATAAAGTAGTTCTACGTTCTATCCCTAAGGTTTGTTTCCTCTTGATGTACCCTTAAGCAGAGACTGGCGAATAACACATTCAATGAAAGGCGTTGTTAGGCTGCCAAAAAACTACAGTCTCCTGAAATCTCATCATATATTTTTTCTTCCGACCTTCATGATACTTTCAAGTAATGAGCAGTGCACCAATCAAATTTGGATGCCCAAGTTTCGTTCTCCTAGGTTGAAGCATTCGTTTGCAGGAACAGTTTGAATTTTTAGGTTTCACTCTGTTTTGTCCTATATTGACAGATGCAGTTCGAACTCTAAATCAAACACGGTTTGTGCTAGCTTCTTGAAACTTGACAAAATACTGTAGTTCTACGTTCTATCTCTAAGGTTTGTTTCCTCTTGATGTAGCCTAATGCAGGGACTGGCGAATAACACTTTTATTGAAAGGGGTTGCCAAACTTCCCAAAACTAGAGTCTTCTGAAATCTCAACATATATTTTTTTATCCAATCTTCATGATACTTTCGAGTAATGATCAGTACACCAATCCCACTTGGATGCTCAAGTTTCCTTCTCCTACGTTGAAGCATTCGTTTGCAGTAACAGTTTGAATTTTTAGGTTTCATTCTGCTTTCTCCTATATTGACAAATGTAGTTCAAACTCTAAATCATACACGGTTTGGGCTAGCTTCTTGAAACTTGACACAATAAAGTAGTTCTACATTCTATCCCTAAGGTTTGTTTCCTCTTGATGTAGCCTTCAGCACAGACTGGCGAATAACACTTTCAATGAAAGGCGTTGTTAGGCTGCCAAAAAACTAGAGTCTCCTGAAATCTCAACACATATTTTTTTCCGACCTTAATGATACTTTCAAGTAATGAGCAGTACACCAATCAAACTTGGATGCCCAAGTTTCGTTCTCCTAGGTTGATGCATTCGTTTGCAGTAACAGTTTGAATTTCTAGGTTTCACTCTGTTTTCTCCTATATTGACAGATGCAGCTAGAACTGTAAATCAAACATGGTTTGTGCTAGCTTCTTGAAACTTGACACAATAAAGTAGTTCTACGTTCTATCTCTAAGGTTTGTTTCCTCTTGATGTAGCCTAATGCAGGGACTGGCGAATAACACTTATATTGAAAGGGGTTGCCAAACTTTCAAAAAACTAGAGTCTCCTGAAATCTCAACATATATTTTTCCATCCAAGCTTCCTGATACATTCAAGTAATGATCAGTACACCATTCCCACTTGGATGCCCAAGTTTTGTTCTTCTAGGTTGAAGCATTCGTTTGCAGGAACAGTTTGAATTTTTAGGTTTCACTCTGTTTTCTCCTATATTGACAGATGCAGTTAGAACTTTAAATCAAACACGGTTTGTGCTAGCTACTTGAAACATGACACAATAAAGTAGTTCTACGTTCTATCCCTAAGGTTTGTTTCCTCTTGATGTACCCTTAAGCAGAGACTGGCGAATAACACATTCAATGAAAGGCGTTGTTAGGCTGCCAAAAAACTACAGTCTCCTGAAATCTCATCATATATTTTTTCTTCCGACCTTCATGATACTTTCAAGTAATGAGCAGTGCACCAATCAAACTTGGATGCCCAAGTTTCGTTCTCCTAGGATGAAGCATTCGTTTGCAGGAACAGTTTGAATTTTTAGGTTTCACTCTGTTTTGTCCTATATTGACAGATGCAGTTCGAACTCTAAATCAAACACGGTTTGTGCTAGCTTCTTGAAACTTGACAAAATACTGTAGTTCTACGTTCTATCTCTAAGGTTTGTTTCCTCTTGATGTAGCCTAATGCAGTTACTGGGGAATAACACTTTTATTGAAAGGGGTTGCCAAACTTCCAAAAACTAGAGTCTTCTGAAATCTCAACATATATTTTTTCATCCAATCTTCATGATAGTTTCAAGTAATGATCAGTACACCAATCCCACTTGGATGCTCAAGTTTCATTCTCCTACGTTGAAGCATTTGTTTGCAGTAACAGTTTGAATTTTTAGGTTTCATTCTGCTTTCTCCTATATTGACAAATGTAGTTCAAACTCTAAATCATACACGGTTTGGGCTAGCTTCTTGAAACTTGACACAATAAAGTAGTTCTACATTCTATCCCTAAGGTTTGTTTCCTCTTGATGTAGCCTTCAGCACAGACTGGCGAATAACACTTTCAATGAAAGGCGTTGTTAGGCTGCCAAAAAACTAGAGTCTCCTGAAATCTCAACACATATTTTTTTCCGACCTTAATGATACTTTCAAGTAATGAGCAGTACACCAATCAAATTGGATGCCCAAGTTTCGTTCTCCTAGGTTGATGCATTCGTTTGCAGTAACAGTTTGAATTTCTAGGTTTCACTCTGTTTTCTCCTATATTGACAGATGCAGCTAGAACTGTAAATCAAACACGGTTTGTGCTAGCTTCTTGAAACTTGACACAATAAAGTAGTTCTACGTTCTATCTCTAAGGTTTGTTTCCTCATGATGTAGCCTAATGCAGGGACTGGCGAATAACACTTATATTGAAAGGGGTTGCCAAACTTTCAAAAAACTAGAGTCTCCTGAAATCTCAACATATATTTTTTCATCCAATCTTCATGATACATTCAAGTAATGATCAGTCCACCATTCCCACTTGGATGCCCAGTTTTGTTCTTCTAGGTTGAAGCATTCGTTTGCAGGAACAGTTTGAATCTTTAGGTTTCACTCTGTTTCTCCTATATTGACAGATGCAGTTAGAACTTTAAATCAAACACGGTTTGTGCTAGCTACTTGAAACATGACACAGTAAAGTAGTTCTACGTTCTATCCCTAAGGTTTGTTTCCTCTTGATGTACGCTTAAGCAGAGACTGGCGAATAACACATTCAATGAAAGGCGTTGTTAGGCTGCCAAAAAACTACAGTCTCCTGAAATCTCATCATATATTTTTTCTTCCGACCTTCACGATACTTTCAAGTAATGAGCAGTGCACCAATCAAACTTGGATGCCCAAGTTTCGTTCTCCTAGGTTGAAGCATTCGTTTGCAGGAACAGTTTGAATTTTTAGGTTTCACTCTGTTTTGTCCTATATTGACAGATGCAGTTTGAACGCTAAATCAAACACGGTTTGTGCTAGCTTCTTGAAACTTGACAAAATACTGTAGTTCTACGTTCTATCTCTAAGGTTTGTTTCCTCTTGATGTAGCCTAATGCAGGGACTGGCGAATAACACTTTTATTGAAAGGGGTTGCCAAACTTCCCAAAACTAGAGTCTTCTGAAATCTCAACATATATTTTTTTATCCAATCTTCATGATACTTTCGAGTAATGATCAGTACACCAATCCCACTTGGATGCTCAAGTTTCCTTCTCCTACGTTGAAGCATTCGTTTGCAGTAACAGTTTGAATTTTTAGGTTTCATTCTGCTTTCTCCTATATTGACAAATGTAGTTCAAACTCTAAATCATACACGGTTTGGGCTTGCTTCTTGAAACTTGACACAATAAAGTTGTTCTACATTCTATCCCTAAGGTTTGTTTCCTCTTGATGTAGCCTTCAGCACAGACTGGCGAATAACACTTTCAATGAAAGGCGTTGTTAGGCTGTCAAAAAACAAGAGTCTCCTGAAATCTCAGCACATATTTTTTTCCGACCTTAATGATACTTTCAAGTAATGAGCAGTACACCAATCAAACTTGGATGCCCAAGTTTCGTTCTCCTAGGTTGATGCATTCGTTTGCAGTAACAGTTTGAATTTCTAGGTTTCACTCTGTTTTCTCCTATATTGACAGTTGCAGCTAGAACTCTAAATCAAACACGGTTTGTGCTAGCTTCTTCAAACTGGACAAAATAAAGTAGTTCTACGTTCTATCTCTAAGGTTTTTTTCCTCTTGATGTAGCCTAATGCAGGGACTGGCGAATAACACTTATATTGAAAGGGGTTGCCAAACTTTCAAAAAACTAGAGTCTCCTGAAATCTCAACATATATTTTTTCATCCAATCTTCATGATACATTCAAGTAATGATCAGTCCACCATTTCCACTTGGATGCCCAAGTTTTGTTCTTCTAGGTTGAAGCATTCGTTTGCAGGAACAGTTTGAATTCTTAGGTTTCACTCTGTTTTCTCCTATATTGACAGATGCAGTTAGAACTTTAAATCAAACACGGTTTGTGCTAGCTACTTGAAACATGACACAATAAAGTAGTTCTACGTTCTATCCCTAAGGTTTGTTTCCTCTTGATGTACCCTTAAGCAGAGACTGGCGAATAACACATTCAATGAAAGGCGTTGTTAGGCTGCCAAAAAACTACAGTCTCCTGAAATCTCATCATATATTTTTTCTTCCGACCTTCATGATACTTTCAAGTAATGAGCAGTGCACCAATCAAACTTGGATGCCCAAGTTTCGTTCTCCTAGGTTGAAGCATTCGTTTGCAGGAACAGTTTGAATTTTTAGGTTTCACTCTGTTTTGTCCTATATTGACAGATGCAGTTCGAACTCTAAATCAAACACGGTTTGTGCTAGCTTCTTGAAACTTGACAAAATACTGTAGTTCTACGTTCTATCTCTAAGGTTTGTTTCCTCTTGATGTAGCCTAATGCAGGGACTGGCGAATAACACTTATATTGAAAGGGGTTGCCAAACTTTCAAAAAACTAGAGTCTCCTGAAATCTCAACATATATTTTTTTATCCAATCTTCATGATACATTCAAGTAATGATCAGTCCACCATTCCCACTTGGATGCCCAAGTTTTGTTCTTCTAGGTTGAAGCATTCGTTTGCAGGAACAGTTTGAATTTTTAGGTTTCACTCTGTTTTCTCCTATATTGACAGATGCAGTTAGAACTTTAAATCAAACACGGTTTGTGCTAGCTACTTGAAACATGACACAATAAAGTAGTTCTACGTTCTATCCCTAAGGTTTGTTTCCTCTTGATGTACCCTTAAGCAGAGACTGGCGAATAACACATTCAATGAAAGGCGTTGTTAGGCTGCCAAAAAACTACAGTCTCCTGAAATCTCATCATATATTTTTTCTTCCGACCTTCATGATACTTTCAAGTAATGAGCAGTGCACCAATCAAACTTGGATGCCCAAGTTTCGTTCTCCTAGGTTGAAGAATTCGTTTGCAAGAACACTTTGAATTTTTAGGTTTCACTCTGTTTTGTCCTATATTGACAGATGCAGTTCGAACTCTAAATCAAACACGGTTTGGGCTAGCTTCATGAAACTTGACACAATACTATAGTTCTAGGTTCTATCTCTAAGGTTTGTTTCCTCTTGATGTAGCGTAATGCAGGGACTGGCGAATAACACTTTTATTGAAAGGGGTTGCCAAACTTCCAAAAACTAGAGTCTTCTGAAATCTCAACATATATTTTTTCATCCAATCTTCATGATAGTTTCAAGTAATGATCAGTACACCAATCCCACTTGGATGCTCAAGTTTCATTCTCCTACGTTGAAGCATTCGTTTGCAGTAACAGTTTTAATTTTTAGGTTTCACTGTTTTCTTCTATATTGACAAATGTAGTTCAAACTCTAAATCATACACGGTTTGGGCTAGCTTCTTGAAACATGACACAATAAAGTAGTTCTACATTCTATCCCTAAGGTTTGTTTCCTCTTGATGTAGCCTTCAGCACAGACTGGCGAATAACACTTTCAATGAAAGGCGTTGTTAGGGTGCCAAAAAACTAGAGTCTCCTGAAATCTCAACACATATTTTTTTCCGACCTTAATGATACTTTCAAGTAATGAGCAGTACACCAATCAAACTTGGATGCCCAAGTTTCGTTCTCCTAGGTTGATGCATTCTTTTGCAGTTACAGTTTGAATTTCTAGGTTTCACTCTGTTTTCTCCTATATTGACAGATGCAGCTAGAACTCTAAATCAAACACGGTTTGTGCTAGCTTCTTGAAACTTGACACAATAAAGTAGTTCTACGTTCTATCTCTAATTTTTGTTTCCTCTTGATGTAGCCTAATGCAGGGACTGGCGAATAACACTTATATGGAAAGGGGTTGCCAAACTTTCAAAAAACTAGAGTCTCCTGAAATCTCAACATATATTTTTTCATCCAATCTTCATGATACATTCAAGTAATGATCAGTACACCATTCCCACTTGGATGCCCAAGTTTTGTTCTTCTAGGTTGAAGCATTCGTTTGCAGGAACAGTTTGAATTCTTAGGTTTCACTCTGTTTTCTCCTATATTGACAGATGCAGTTAGAACTTTAAATCAAACAAGGTTTGTGCTAGCTACTTGAAACATGACACAATAAAGTAGTTCTACGTTCTATCCCTAAGGTTTGTTTCCTCTTGATGTACCCTTAAGCAGAGACTGGCGAATAACACATTCAATGAAAGGCGTTGTTAGGCTGCCAAAAAACTACAGTCTCCTGAAATCTCATCATATATTTTTTCTTCCGACCTTCATGATACTTTCAAGTAATGAGCAGTGCACCAATCAAACTTGGATGCCCAAGTTTCGTTCTCCTAGGTTGAAGCATTCGTTTGCAGGAACAGTTTGAATTTTTAGGTTTCACTCTGTTTTGTCCTATATTGACAGATGCAGTTCGAACTCTAAATCAAACACGGTTTGTGCTAGCTTCTTGAAACTTGACAAAATACTGTAGTTCTACGTTCTATCTCTAAGGTTTGTTTCCTCTTGATGTAGCCTAATGCAGGGACTGGCGAATAACACTTTTATTGAAAGGGGTTGCCAAACTTCCCTAAACTAGAGTCTTCTGAAATCTCAACATATATTTTTTTATCCAATCTTCATGATACTTTCGAGTAATGATCAGTACTCCAATCCCACTTGGATGCTCAAGTTTCATTCTCCTACGTTGAAGCATTTGTTTGCAGTAACAGTTTGAATTTTTAGGTTTCATTCTGCTTTCTCCTATATTGACAAATGTAGATCAAACTCTAAATCATACACGGTTTGGGCTAGCTTCTTGAAACTTGACACAATAAAGTATTTCTACATTCTATCCCTAAGGTTTGTTTCCTCTTGATGTAGCCTTCAGCACAGACTGGCGAATAACACTTTCAATGAAAGGCGTTGTTAGGCTGCCAAAAAACTAGAGTCTCCTGAAATCTCAACACATATTTTTTTCCGACCTTAATGATACTTTCAAGTAATGAGCAGTACACCAATCAAACTTGGATGCCCAAGTTTCGTTCTCCTAGGTTGATGCATTCGTTTGCAGTAACAGTTTGAATTTCTAGGTTTCACTCTGTTTTCTCCTATATTGACAGATGCAGCTAGAACTGTAAATCAAACACGGTTTGTGCTAGCTTCTTGAAACTTGACACAATAAATTAGTTCTACGTTCTATCTCTAAGATTTGTTTCCTCATGATGTAGCCTAATGCAGGGACTGGCGAATAACACTTATATTGAAAGTGGTTGCCAAACTTTCAAAAAACTAGAGTCTCCTGAAATCTCAACATATATTTTTTCATCCAATCTTCATGATACATTCAAGTAATGATCAGTCCACCATTCCCACTTGGATGCCCAAGTTTTGTTCTTCTAGGTTGAAGCATTCGTTTGCAGGAACAGTTTGAATTTTTAGGTTTCACTCTGTTTTCTCCTATATTGACAGATGCAGTTAGAACTTTAAATCAAACACGGTTTGTGCTAGCTACTTGAAACATGACACAATAAAGTAGTTCTACGTTCTATCCCTAAGGTTTGTTTCCTCTTGATGTACCCTTAAGCAGAGACTGGCGAATAACACATTCAATGAAAGGCGTTGTTAGGCTGCCAAAAAACTACAGTCTCCTGAAATCTCATCATATATTTTTTCTTCCGACCTTCATGATACTTTCAAGTAATGAGCAGTGCACCAATCAAACTTGGATGCCAAAGTTTCGTTCTCCTAGGTTGAAGAATTCGTTTGCAAGAACACTTTGAATTTTTAGGTTTCACTCTGTTTTGTCCTATATTGACAGATGCATTTCGAACTCTAAATCAAACACGGTTTGGGCTAGCTTCATGAAACTTGACAAAATACTGTAGTTCTACGTTCTATCTCTAAGGTTTGTTTCCTCTTGATGTAGCCTAATGCAGGGACTGGCGAATAACACTTTTATTGAAAGGGGTTGCCAAACTTCCAAAAACTAGAGTCTTCTGAAATCTCAACATATATTTTTTCATCCAATCTTCATGATAGTTTCAAGTAATGATCAGTACACCAATCCCACTTGGATGCTCAAGTTTCATTCTCCTACGTTGAAGCATTTGTTTGCAGTAACAGTTTGAATTTTTAGGTTTCATTCTGCTTTCTCCTATATTGACAAATGTAGTTCAAACTCTAAATCATACACGGTTTGGGCTAGCTTCTTGAAACTTGACACAATAAAGTAGTTCTACATTCTATCCCTAAGGTTTGTTTCCTCTTGATGTAGCCTTCAGCACAGACTGGCGAATAACACTTTCAATGAAAGGCGTTGTTAGGCTGCCAAAAAACTAGAGTCTCCTGAAATCTCAACACATATTTTTTTCCGACCTTAATGATACTTTCAAGTAATGAGCAGTACACCAATCAAATTGGATGCCCAAGTTTCGTTCTCCTAGGTTGATGCATTCGTTTGCAGTAACAGTTTGAATTTCTAGGTTTCACTCTGTTTTCTCCTATATTGACAGATGCAGCTAGAACTGTAAATCAAACACGGTTTGTGCTAGCTTCTTGAAACTTGACACAATAAATAGTTCTACGTTCTATCTCTTAGGTTTGTTTCCTCATGATGTAGCCTAATGCAGGGACTGGCGAATAACACTTATATTGAAAGGGGTTGCCAAACTTTCAAAAAACTAGAGTCTCCTGAAATCTCAACATATATTTTTTCATCCAATCTTCATGATACATTCAAGTAATGATCAGTACACCATTCCCACTTGGATGCCCAAGTTTTGTTCTTCTAGGTTGAAGCATTCGTTTGCAGGAACAGTTTGAATCTTTAGGTTTCACTCTGTTTCTCCTATATTGACAGATGCAGTTAGAACTTTAAATCAAACACGGTTTGTGCTAGCTACTTGAAACATGACACAGTAAAGTAGTTCTACGTTCTATCCCTAAGGTTTGTTTCCTCTTGATGTACGCTTAAGCAGAGACTGGCGAATAACACATTCAATGAAAGGCGTTGTTAGGCTGCCAAAAAACTACAGTCTCCTGAAATCTCATCATATATTTTTTCTTCCGACCTTCACGATACTTTCAAGTAATGAGCAGTGCACCAATCAAACTTGGATGCCCAAGTTTCGTTCTCCTAGGTTGAAGCATTCGTTTGCAGGAACAGTTTGAATTTTTAGGTTTCACTCTGTTTTGTCCTATATTGACAGATGCAGTTCGAACGCTAAATCAAACACGGTTTGTGCTAGCTTCCTGAAACTTGACAAAATACTGTAGTTCTACGTTCTATCTCTAAGGTTTGTTTCCTCTTGATGTAGCCTAATGCAGGGACTGGCGAATAACACTTATATTGAAAGGGGTTGCCAAACTTTCAAAAAACTAGAGTCTCCTGAAATCTCAACATATATTTTTTCATCCAATCTTCATGATACATTCAAGTAATGATCAGTACACCATTCCCACTTGGATGCCCAAGTTTGGTTCTTCTAGGTTGAAGCATTCGTTTGCAGGAACAGTTTGAATTTTTAGGTTTCACTCTGTTTTCTCCTATATTGACAGATGCAGTTAGAACTTTAAATCAAACACGGTTTGTGCTAGCTACTTGAAACATGACACAATAAAGTAGTTCTACGTTCTATCCCTAAGGTTTGTTTCCTCTTGATGTAGACTTAAGCAGAGACTGGCGAATAACACATTCAATGAAAGGCATTGTTAGGCTGCCAAAAAACTACAGTCTCCTGAAATCTCATCATATATTTTTTCTTCCGACTTTCATGATACTTTCAAGTAATGAGCAGTGCACCAATCAAACTTGGATGCCCAAGTTTCGTTCTCCTAGGTTGAAGAATTCGTTTACAAGAACACTTTGAATTTTAGGTTTCACTCTTTTTTGTCCTATATTGACAGATGCAGTTCGAACACTAAATCAAACACTGTTTGTGCTAGCTTCTTGAAACTTGACAAAATACTGTAGTTCTACGTTCTATCTCTAAGGTTTGTTTCCTCTTGATGTAGCCTAATGCAGGGACTGGCGAATAACACTTTTATTGAAAGGGGTTGCCAAACTTCCCAAAACTAGAGTCTTCTGAAATCTCAACATATATTTTTTTATCCAATCTTCATGATACTTTTGAGTAATGATCAGTACACCAATCCCACTTGGATGCTCAAGTTTCCTTCTCCTACGTTGAAGCATTCGTTTGCAGTAACAGTTTGAATTTTTAGGTTTCATTCTGCTTTCTCCTATATTGACAAATGTAGTTCAAACTCTAAATCATACACGGTTTGGGCTTGCTTCTTGAAACTTGACACAATAAAGTTGTTCTACATTCTATCCCTAAGGTTTGTTTCCTCTTGATGTAGCCTTCAGCACAGACTGGCGAATAACACTTTCAATGAAAGGCGTTGTTAGGCTGTCAAAAAACAAGAGTCTCCTGAAATCTCAGCACATATTTTTTTCCGACCTTAATGATACTTTCAAGTAATGAGCAGTACACCAATCAAACTTGGATGCCCAAGTTTCGTTCTCCTAGGTTGATGCATTCGTTTGCAGTAACAGTTTGAATTTCTAGGTTTCACTCTGTTTTCTCCTATATTGACAGATGCAGCTAGAACTCTAAATCAAACACGGTTTGTGCTAGCTTCTTGAAACTTGACACAATAAAGTAGTTCTACGTTCTATCTCTAAGGTTTTTTTCCTCTTGATGTAGCCTAATGCAGGGACTGGCGAATAACACTTATATTGAAAGGGGTTGCCTAACTTTCAAAAAACTAGAGTCTCCTGAAATCTCAACATATATTTTTTCATCCAATCTTCATGATACATTCAAGTAATGATCAGTACACCATTCCCACTTGGATGCCCAGTTTTGTTCTTCTAGGTTGAAGCATTCGTTTGCAGGAACAGTTTGAATTCTTAGGTTTCACTCTGTTTTCTCCTATATTGACAGATGCAGTTAGAACTTTAAATCAAACACGGTTTGTGCTAGCTACTTGGAAACATGACACAATAAAGTAGTTCTACGTTCTATCCCTAAGGTTTGTTTCCTCTTGATGTAGCCTTAAGCAGAGACTGGCGAATAACACATTCAATGAAAGGCGTTGTTAGGCTGCCAAAAAACTACAGTCTCCTGAAATCTCATCATATATTTTTTCTTCCGACCTTCATGATACTTTCTAGTAATGAGCAGTGCACCAATCAAACTTGGATGCCCAAGTTTCGTTCTCCTAGGTGAAGCATTCGTTTGCAGGAACAGTTTGAATTTTTAGGTTTCACTCTGTTTTGTCCTATATTGACAGATGCAGTTCGAACGCTAAATCAAACACGGTTGTGCTAGCTTCTTGAAACTTGACAAAATACTGTAGTTCTACGTTCTATCTCTAAGGTTTGTTTTCCTCTTGATGTAGCCTAATGCAGGGACTGGCGAATAAACACTTTTATTGAAAGGGGTTGCCAAACTTCCAAAAACTAGTGTCTTCTGAAATCTCAACATATATTTTTTCATCCAATCTTCATGATAGTTTCAAGTAATGATCAGTACACCAATCCCACTTGGATGCTCAAGTTTCATTCTCCTACGTTGAAGCATTTGTTTGCAGTAACAGTTTGAATTTTTAGGTTTCATTCTGCTTTCTCCTATATTGACAAATGTAGTTCAAACCTCTAAATCATACACGGTTTGGGCTAGCTTCTTGAAACTTGACACAATAAAGTAGTTCTACATTCCTATCCCTAAGGTTTGTTTCCTCTTGATGTAGCCTTCAGCACAGACTGGCGAATAACACTTTCAATGAAAGGCGTTGTTAGGCTGCCAAAAACTAGAGTCTCCTGAAATCTCAACACATATTTTTTTCCGACCTTAATGATACTTTCAAGTAATGAGCAGTACACCAATCAAATTGGATGCCCAAGTTTCGTTCTCCTAGGTTGATGCATTCGTTTGCAGTAACAGTTTGAATTTCTAGGTTTCACTCTGTTTTCTCCTATATTGACAGATGCAGCTAGAACTGTAAATCAAACACGGTTTGTGCTAGCTTCTTGAAACTTGACACAATAAATAGTTCTACGTTCTATCTCTTAGGTTTGTTTCCTCATGATGTAGCCTAATGCAGGGACTGGCGAATAACACTTATATTGAAAGGGGTTGCCAAACTTTCAAAAAACTAGAGTCTCCTGAAATCTCAACATATATTTTTTCATCCAATCTTCATGATACATTCAAGTAATGATCAGTACACCATTCCCACTTGGATGCCCAAGTTTTGTTCTTCTAGGTTGAAGCATTCGTTTGCAGGAACAGTTTGAATCTTTAGGTTTCACTCTGTTTCTCCTATATTGACAGATGCAGTTAGAACTTTAAATCAAACACGGTTTGTGCTAGCTACTTGAAACATGACACAGTAAAGTAGTTCTACGTTCTATCCCTAAGGTTTGTTTTCCTCTTGATGTACGCTTAAGCAGAGACTGGCGAATAACACATTCAATGAAAGGCGTTGTTAGGCTGCCAAAAACTACAGTCTCCTGAAATCTCATCATATATTTTTTTCTTCCGACCTTCACGATACTTTCAAGTAATGAGCAGTGCACCAATCAAACTTGGATGCCCAAGTTTCGTTCTCCTAGGTTGAAGCATTCGTTTGCAGGAACAGTTTGAATTTTTAGGTTTCACTCTGTTTTGTCCTATATTGACAGATGCAGTTCGAACGCTAAATCAAACACGGTTTGTGCTAGCTTCCTGAAACTTGACAAAATACTGTAGTTCTACGTTCTATCTCTAAGGTTTGTTTCCTCTTGATGTAGCCTAATGCAGGGACTGGCGAATAACACTTATATTGAAAGGGGTTGCCAAACTTTCAAAAAACTAGAGTCTCCTGAAATCTCAACATATATTTTTTCATCCAATCTTCATGATACATTCAAGTAATGATCAGTACACCATTCCCACTTGGATGCCCAAGTTTGGTTCTTCTAGGTTGAAGCATTCGTTTGCAGGAACAGTTTGAATTTTTAGGTTTCACTCTGTTTTCTCCTATATTGACAGATGCAGTTAGAACTTTAAATCAAACACGGTTTGTGCTAGCTACTTGAAACATGACACAATAAAGTAGTTCTACGTTCTATCCCTAAGGTTTGTTTCCTCTTGATGTAGACTTAAGCAGAGACTGGCGAATAACACATTCAATGAAAGGCATTGTTAGGCTGCCAAAAAACTACAGTCTCCTGAAATCTCATCATATATTTTTTCTTCCGACTTTCATGATACTTTCAAGTAATGAGCAGTGCACCAATCAAACTTGGATGCCCAAGTTTCGTTCTCCTAGGTTGAAGAATTCGTTTACAAGAACACTTTGAATTTTTTAGGTTTCACTCTTTTTGTCCTATATTGACAGATGCAGTTCGAACACTAAATCAAACACTGTTTGTGCTAGCTTCTTGAAACTTGACAAAATACTGTAGTTCTACGTTCTATCTCTAAGGTTTGTTTCCTCTTGATGTAGCCTAATGCAGGGACTGGCGAATAACACTTTTATTGAAAGGGGTTGCCAAACTTCCCAAAACTAGAGTCTTCTGAAATCTCAACATATATTTTTTTATCCAATCTTCATGATACTTTTGAGTAATGATCAGTACACCAATCCCACTTGGATGCTCAAGTTTCCTTCTCCTACGTTGAAGCATTCGTTTGCAGTAACAGTTTGAATTTTTAGGTTTCATTCTGCTTTCTCCTATATTGACAAATGTAGTTCAAACTCTAAATCATACACGGTTTGGGCTTGCTTCTTGAAACTTGACACAATAAAGTTGTTCTACATTCTATCCCTAAGGTTTGTTTCCTCTTGATGTAGCCTTCAGCACAGACTGGCGAATAACACTTTCAATGAAAGGCGTTGTTAGGCTGTCAAAAAACAAGAGTCTCCTGAAATCTCAGCACATATTTTTTTCCGACCTTAATGATACTTTCAAGTAATGAGCAGTACACCAATCAAACTTGGATGCCCAAGTTTCGTTCTCCTAGGTTGATGCATTCGTTTGCAGTAACAGTTTGAATTTCTAGGTTTCACTCTGTTTTCTCCTATATTGACAGATGCAGCTAGAACTCTAAATCAAACACGGTTTGTGCTAGCTTCTTGAAACTTGACACAATAAAGTAGTTCTACGTTCTATCTCTAAGGTTTTTTTCCTCTTGATGTAGCCTAATGCAGGGACTGGCGAATAACACTTATATTGAAAGGGGTTGCCTAACTTTCAAAAAACTAGAGTCTCCTGAAATCTCAACATATATTTTTTCATCCAATCTTCATGATACATTCAAGTAATGATCAGTACACCATTCCCACTTGGATGCCCAAGTTTTGTTCTTCTAGGTTGAAGCATTCGTTTGCAGGAACAGTTTGAATTCTTAGGTTTCACTCTGTTTTCTCCTATATTGACAGATGCAGTTAGAACTTTAAATCAAACACGGTTTGTGCTAGCTACTTGAAACATGACACAATAAAGTAGTTCTACGTTCTATCCCTAAGGTTTGTTTCCTCTTGATGTAGCCTTAAGCAGAGACTGGCGAATAACACATTCAATGAAAGGCGTTGTTAGGCTGCCAAAAAACTACAGTCTCCTGAAATCTCATCATATATTTTTTCTTCCGACCTTCATGATACTTTCTAGTAATGAGCAGTGCACCAATCAAACTTGGATGCCCAAGTTTCGTTCTCCTAGGTTGAAGCATTCGTTTGCAGGAACAGTTTGAATTTTTAGGTTTCACTCTGTTTTGTCCTATATTGACAGATGCAGTTCGAACGCTAAATCAAACACGGTTTGTGCTAGCTTCTTGAAACTTGACAAAATACTGTAGTTCTACGTTCTATCTCTAAGGTTTGTTTCCTCTTGATGTAGCCTAATGCAGTTACTGGCGAATAACACTTTTATTGAAAGGGGTTGCCAAACTTCCCAAAACTAGAGTCTTCTGAAATCTCAACATATATTTTTTAATCCAATCTTCATGATACTTTCGAGTAATGATCAGTACACCAATCCCACTTGGATGCTCAAGTTTCCTTCTCCTACGTTGAAGCATTCGTTTGCAGTAACAGTTTGAATTTTTTGGTTTCATTCTGCTTTCTCCTATATTGACAAATGTAGTTCAAACTCTAAATCATACACGGTTTGGGCTAGCTTCTTGAAACTTGACACAATAAAGTAGTTCTACATTCTATCCCTAAGGTTTGTTTCCTCTTGATGTAGCCTTCAGCACAGACTGGCGAATAACACTTTCAATGAAAGGCGTTGTTAGGCTGCTAAAAAAACTAGAGTCTCCTGAAATCTCAACACATATTTTTTTCCGACCTTAATGATACTATCAAGTAATGAGCAGTACACCAATCAAACTTGGATGCCCAAGTTTCGTTCTCCTAGGTTGATGCATTCGTTTGCAGTAACGGTTTGAATTTCTAGGTTTCACTCTGTTTTCTCCTATATTGACAGATGCAGCTAGAACTCTAAATCAAACACGGTTTGTGCTAGCTTCTTGAAACTTGACACAATAAAGTAGTTCTACGTTCTATTTCTAAGGTTTGTTTCCTCTTGATGTAGCCTAATGCAGGGACTGGCTAATAACACTTATATTGAAAGGGGTTGCCAAACTTTCAAAAAACTAGAGTCTCCTGAAATCTCAACATATATTTTTTCATCCAATCTTCATGATACATTCAAGTAATGATCAGTACACCATTCCCACTTGGATGCCCAAGTTTGGTTCTTCTAGGTTGAAGCATTCGTTTGCAGGAAAAGTTTGAATTTTTAGGTTTCACTCTGTTTTCTCCTATATTGACAGATGCAGTTAGAACTTTAAATCAAAACACGGTTTGTGCTAGCTACTTGAAACATGACACAATAAAGTAGTTCTACGATCTATCCCTAAGGTTTGTTTCCTCTTGATGTACCCTTAAGCAGAGACTGGCGAATAACACATTCAATGAAAGGCGTTGTTAGGCTGCCAAAAACTACAGTCTCCTGAAATCTCATCATATATTTTTTCTTCCGACCTTCATGATACTTTCAAGTAATGAGCAGTGCACCAATCAAACTTGGATGCCCAAGTTTCGTTCTCCTAGGTTGAAGCATTCGTTTGCAGGAACAGTTTGAATTTTTAGGTTTCACTCTGTTTTGTCCTATATTGACAGATGCAGTTCGAACTCTAAATCAAACACGGTTTGTGCTAGCTTCTTGAAACTTGACAAAATACTGTAGTTCTATGTTCTATCTCTAAGGTTTGTTTCCTCTTGATGTAGCCTAATGCAGGGACTGGAGAATAACACTTTTATTGAAAGGGGTTGCCAAACTTCCCAAAACTAGAGTCTTCTGAAATCTCAACATATATTTTTTTATAAAATCTTCATGATACTTTCGAGTAATGATCAGTACACCAATCCCACTTGGATGCTCAAGTTTCCTTCTCCTACGTTGAAGCATTCGTTTGCAGTAACAGTTTGAATTTTTAGGTTTCATTCTGCTTTCTCCTATATTGACAAATGTAGTTCAAACTCTAAATCATACACGGTTTGGGCTAGCTTCTTGAAACTTGACACAATAAAGTAGTTCTACATTCTATCCCTAAGGTTTGTTTCCTCTTGATGTAGCCTTCAGCACAGACTGGCGAATAACACTTTCAATGAAAGGCGTTGTTAGGCTGCCAAAAAACTAGAGTCTCCTGAAATCTCAACACATATTTTTTTCCGACCTTAATGATACTTTCAAGTAATGAGCAGTACACCAATCAAACTTGGATGCCCAAGTTTCGTTCTCCTAGGTTGATGCATTCGTTTGCAGTAACAGTTTGAATTTCTAGGTTTCACTCTGTTTTCTCCTATATTGACAGATGCAGCTAGAACTCTAAATCAAACACGGTTTGTGCTAGCTTCTTGAAACTTGACACAATAAAGTAGTTCTACGTTCTATCTCTAAGGTTTGTTTCCTCTTGATGTAGCCTAATGCAGGGACTGGCGAATAACACTTATATTGAAAGGGGTTGCCAAACTTTCAAAAAACTAGAGTCTCCTGAAATCTCAACATATATTTTTTCATCCAATCTTCATGATACATTCAAGTAATGATCAGTACACCATTCCCACTTGGATGCCCAAGTTTTGTTCTTCTAGGTTGAAGCATTCGTTTCCAGGAACAGTTTGAATTTTTAGGTTTCACTCTGTTTTCTCCTATATTGACAGATGCAGTTAGAACTTTAAATCAAACACGGTTTGTGGTAGCTATTTGAAACTTGACACAACAAAGTAGTTCTACGTTCTATCCCGAAGGTTTGTTTCCTCTTGATGTAGAATTAAGCAGAGACTGGCGAATAACACATTCAATGAAAGGCGTTGTTAGGCTGCCAAAAAACTACAGTCTCCTGAAATCTCATCGTATATTTTTTCTTCCGACCTTCATGATACTTTCAAGTAATGAGCAGTGCACCAATCAAACTTGGATGCCCAAGTTTCGTTCTCCTAGGTTGAAGCATTCGTTTGCAGGAACAGTTTGAATTTTTAGGTTTCACTCTGTTTTGTCCTATATTGACAGATGCAGTTCGAACTCTAAATCAAACACGGTTTGTGCTAGCTTCTTGAAACTTGACAAAATAATGTAGTTCTACGTTCTATCTCTTAGGTTTGTTTCCTCTTGATGTAGCCTAATGCAGGGACTGGCGAATAACACTTTTATTGAAAGGGATTGCCAAACTTCCCAAAACTAGAGGCTTCTGAAATCTCAACACATATTTTTGCATCCAATCTTCATGATACTTTCGAGTAATGATCAGTACACCAATCCCACTTGAATGCTCAAGTTTCCTTCTCCTACGTTGAAGCATTCGTTTGCAGTAACAGTTTGAATTTTTAGGTTTCATTCTGCTTTCTCCTATATTGACAAATGTAGTTCAAACTCTAAATCATACACGGTTTGGGCTAGCTTCTTGAAATTTGACACAATAAAGTAGTTCTACATTCTATCCCTAAGGTTTGTTTCCTCTTGATGTAGCCTTCAGCACAGACTGGCGAATAACACTTTCAATGAAAGGCGTTTTTAGGCTGCCAAAAAGCTAGAGTCTCCTGAAATCTCAACACATATTTTTTTCCGACCTTAATGATACTTTCAAGTAATGAGCAGTACACCAATCAAACTTGGATGCCCAAGTTTCGTTCTCCTAGGTTGAAGCATTCGTTTGCAGGAACAGTTTGAATTTTTAGGTTTCACTCTGTTTTCTCCTATATTGACAGATGCATTTAGAACATTAAATCAAACACGGTTTGTGCTAGCTACTTGAAACATGACACAATAAAGTAGTTCTACGTTCTATCCCTAAGGTTTGTTTCCTCTTGATGTACGCTTAAGCAGAGACTGGCGAATAACACATTCAATGAAAGGCGTTGTTAGGCTGCCAAAAAACTACAGTCTCCTGAAATCTCATCATATATTTTTTCTTCCGACCTTCACGATACTTTCAAGTAATGAGCAGTGCACCAATCAAACTTGGATGCCCAAGTTTCGTTCTCCTAGGTTGAAGCATTCGTTTGCAGGAACAGTTTGAATTTTTAGGTTTCACTCTGTTTTGTCCTATATTGACAGATGCAGTTCGAACGCTAAATCAAACACGGTTTGTGCTAGCTTCCTGAAACTTGACAAAATACTGTAGTTCTACGTTCTATCTCTAAGGTTTGTTTCCTCTTGATGTAGCCTAATGCAGGGACTGGCGAATAACACTTATATTGAAAGGGGTTGCCAAACTTTCAAAAAACTAGAGTCTCCTGAAATCTCAACATATATTTTTTCATCCAATCTTCATGATACATTCAAGTAATGATCAGTACACCATTCCCACTTGGATGCCCAAGTTTGGTTCTTCTAGGTTGAAGCATTCGTTTGCAGGAACAGTTTGAATTTTTAGGTTTCACTCTGTTTTCTCCTATATTGACAGATGCAGTTAGAACTTTAAATCAAACACGGTTTGTGCTAGCTACTTGAAACATGACACAATAAAGTAGTTCTACGTTCTATCCCTAAGGTTTGTTTCCTCTTGATGTAGACTTAAGCAGAGACTGGCGAATAACACATTCAATGAAAGGCATTGTTAGGCTGCCAAAAAACTACAGTCTCCTGAAATCTCATCATATATTTTTTCTTCCGACTTTCATGATACTTTCAAGTAATGAGCAGTGCACCAATCAAACTTGGATGCCCAAGTTTCGTTCTCCTAGGTTGAAGAATTCGTTTACAAGAACACTTTGAATTTTTAGGTTTCACTCTTTTTTGTCCTATATTGACAGATGCAGTTCGAACACTAAATCAAACACTGTTTGTGCTAGCTTCTTGAAACTTGACAAAATACTGTAGTTCTACGTTCTATCTCTAAGGTTTGTTTCCTCTTGATGTAGCCTAATGCAGGGACTGGCGAATAACACTTTTATTGAAAGGGGTTGCCAAACTTCCCAAAACTAGAGTCTTCTGAAATCTCAACATATATTTTTTTATCCAATCTTCATGATACTTTTGAGTAATGATCAGTACACCAATCCCACTTGGATGCTCAAGTTTCCTTCTCCTACGTTGAAGCATTCGTTTGCAGTAACAGTTTGAATTTTTAGGTTTCATTCTGCTTTCTCCTATATTGACAAATGTAGTTCAAACTCTAAATCATACACGGTTTGGGCTTGCTTCTTGAAACTTGACACAATAAAGTTGTTCTACATTCTATCCCTAAGGTTTGTTTCCTCTTGATGTAGCCTTCAGCACAGACTGGCGAATAACACTTTCAATGAAAGGCGTTGTTAGGCTGTCAAAAAACAAGAGTCTCCTGAAATCTCAGCACATATTTTTTTCCGACCTTAATGATACTTTCAAGTAATGAGCAGTACACCAATCAAACTTGGATGCCCAAGTTTCGTTCTCCTAGGTTGATGCATTCGTTTGCAGTAACAGTTTGAATTTCTAGGTTTCACTCTGTTTTCTCCTATATTGACAGATGCAGCTAGAACTCTAAATCAAACACGGTTTGTGCTAGCTTCTTGAAACTTGACATAATAAAGTAGTTCTACGTTCTATCTCTAAGGTTTTTTTCCTCTTGATGTAGCCTAATGCAGGGACTGGCGAATAACACTTATATTGAAAGGGGTTGCCTAACTTTCAAAAAACTAGAGTCTCCTGAAATCTCAACATATATTTTTTCATCCAATCTTCATGATACATTCAAGTAATGATCAGTACACCATTCCCACTTGGATGCCCAAGTTTTGTTCTTCTAGGTTGAAGCATTCGTTTGCAGGAACAGTTTGAATTCTTAGGTTTCACTCTGTTTTCTCCTATATTGACAGATGCAGTTAGAACTTTAAATCAAACACGGTTTGTGCTAGCTACTTGAAACATGACACAATAAAGTAGTTCTACGTTCTATCCCTAAGGTTTGTTTCCTCTTGATGTAGCCTTAAGCAGAGACTGGCGAATAACACATTCAATGAAAGGCGTTGTTAGGCTGCCAAAAAACTACAGTCTCCTGAAATCTCATCATATATTTTTTCTTCCGACCTTCATGATACTTTCTAGTAATGAGCAGTGCACCAATCAAACTTGGATGCCCAAGTTTCGTTCTCCTAGGTTGAAGCATTCGTTTGCAGGAACAGTTTGAATTTTTAGGTTTCACTCTGTTTTGTCCTATATTGACAGATGCAGTTCGAACGCTAAATCAAACACGGTTTGTGCTAGCTTCTTGAAACTTGACAAAATACTGTAGTTCTACGTTCTATCTCTAAGGTTTGTTTCCTCTTGATGTAGCCTAATGCAGTTACTGGCGAATAACACTTTTATTGAAAGGGGTTGCCAAACTTCCCAAAACTAGAGTCTTCTGAAATCTCAACATATATTTTTTAATCCAATCTTCATGATACTTTCGAGTAATGATCAGTACACCAATCCCACTTGGATGCTCAAGTTTCCTTCTCCTACGTTGAAGCATTCGTTTGCAGTAACAGTTTGAATTTTTTGGTTTCATTCTGCTTTCTCCTATATTGACAAATGTAGTTCAAACTCTAAATCATACACGGTTTGGGCTAGCTTCTTGAAACTTGACACAATAAAGTAGTTCTACATTCTATCCCTAAGGTTTGTTTCCTCTTGATGTAGCCTTCAGCACAGACTGGCGAATAACACTTTCAATGAAAGGCGTTGTTAGGCTGCTAAAAAACTAGAGTCTCCTGAAATCTCAACACATATTTTTTTCCGACCTTAATGATACTATCAAGTAATGAGCAGTACACCAATCAAACTTGGATGCCCAAGTTTCGTTCTCCTAGGTTGATGCATTCGTTTGCAGTAACGGTTTGAATTTCTAGGTTTCACTCTGTTTTCTCCTATATTGACAGATGCAGCTAGAACTCTAAATCAAACACGGTTTGTGCTAGCTTCTTGAAACTTGACACAATAAAGTAGTTCTACGTTCTATTTCTAAGGTTTGTTTCCTCTTGATGTAGCCTAATGCAGGGACTGGCTAATAACACTTATATTGAAAGGGGTTGCCAAACTTTCAAAAAACTAGAGTCTCCTGAAATCTCAACATATATTTTTTCATCCAATCTTCATGATACATTCAAGTAATGATCAGTACACCATTCCCACTTGGATGCCCAAGTTTGGTTCTTCTAGGTTGAAGCATTCGTTTGCAGGAAAAGTTTGAATTTTTAGGTTTCACTCTGTTTTCTCCTATATTGACAGATGCAGTTAGAACTTTAAATCAAACACGGTTTGTGCTAGCTACTTGAAACATGACACAATAAAGTAGTTCTACGATCTATCCCTAAGGTTTGTTTCCTCTTGATGTACCCTTAAGCAGAGACTGGCGAATAACACATTCAATGAAAGGCGTTGTTAGGCTGCCAAAAAACTACAGTCTCCTGAAATCTCATCATATATTTTTTCTTCCGACCTTCATGATACTTTCAAGTAATGAGCAGTGCACCAATCAAACTTGGATGCCCAAGTTTCGTTCTCCTAGGTTGAAGCATTCGTTTGCAGGAACAGTTTGAATTTTTAGGTTTCACTCTGTTTTGTCCTATATTGACAGATGCAGTTCGAACTCTAAATCAAACACGGTTTGTGCTAGCTTCTTGAAACTTGACAAAATACTGTAGTTCTATGTTCTATCTCTAAGGTTTGTTTCCTCTTGATGTAGCCTAATGCAGGGACTGGAGAATAACACTTTTATTGAAAGGGGTTGCCAAACTTCCCAAAACTAGAGTCTTCTGAAATCTCAACATATATTTTTTTATAAAATCTTCATGATACTTTCGAGTAATGATCAGTACACCAATCCCACTTGGATGCTCAAGTTTCCTTCTCCTACGTTGAAGCATTCGTTTGCAGTAACAGTTTGAATTTTTAGGTTTCATTCTGCTTTCTCCTATATTGACAAATGTAGTTCAAACTCTAAATCATACACGGTTTGGGCTAGCTTCTTGAAACTTGACACAATAAAGTAGTTCTACATTCTATCCCTAAGGTTTGTTTCCTCTTGATGTAGCCTTCAGCACAGACTGGCGAATAACACTTTCAATGAAAGGCGTTGTTAGGCTGCCAAAAAACTAGAGTCTCCTGAAATCTCAACACATATTTTTTTCCGACCTTAATGATACTTTCAAGTAATGAGCAGTACACCAATCAAACTTGGATGCCCAAGTTTCGTTCTCCTAGGTTGATGCATTCGTTTGCAGTAACAGTTTGAATTTCTAGGTTTCACTCTGTTTTCTCCTATATTGACAGATGCAGCTAGAACTCTAAATCAAACACGGTTTGTGCTAGCTTCTTGAAACTTGACACAATAAAGTAGTTCTACGTTCTATCTCTAAGGTTTGTTTCCTCTTGATGTAGCCTAATGCAGGGACTGGCGAATAACACTTATATTGAAAGGGGTTGCCAAACTTTCAAAAAACTAGAGTCTCCTGAAATCTCAACATATATTTTTTCATCCAATCTTCATGATACATTCAAGTAATGATCAGTACACCATTCCCACTTGGATGCCCAAGTTTTGTTCTTCTAGGTTGAAGCATTCGTTTGCAGGAACAGTTTGAATTTTTAGGTTTCACTCTGTTTTCTCCTATATTGACAGATGCAGTTAGAACTTTAAATCAAACACGGTTTGTGCTAGCTACTTGAAACATGACACAACAAAGTAGTTCTACGTTCTATCCCGAAGGTTTGTTTCCTCTTGATGTAGAATTAAGCAGAGACTGGCGAATAACACATTCAATGAAAGGCGTTGTTAGGCTGCCAAAAAACTACAGTCTCCTGAAATCTCATCGTATATTTTTTCTTCCGACCTTCATGATACTTTCAAGTAATGAGCAGTGCACCAATCAAACTTGGATGCCCAAGTTTCGTTCTCCTAGGTTGAAGCATTCGTTTGCAGGAACAGTTTGAATTTTTAGGTTTCACTCTGTTTTGTCCTATATTGACAGATGCAGTTCGAACTCTAAATCAAACACGGTTTGTGCTAGCTTCTTGAAACTTGACAAAATAATGTAGTTCTACGTTCTATCTCTTAGGTTTGTTTCCTCTTGATGTAGCCTAATGCAGGGACTGGCGAATAACACTTTTATTGAAAGGGATTGCCAAACTTCCCAAAACTAGAGTCTTCTGAAATCTCAACACATATTTTTGCATCCAATCTTCATGATACTTTCGAGTAATGATCAGTACACCAATCCCACTTGAATGCTCAAGTTTCCTTCTCCTACGTTGAAGGATTCGTTTGCAGTAACAGTTTGAATTTTTAGGTTTCATTCTGCTTTCTCCTATATTGACAAATGTAGTTCAAACTCTAAATCATACACGGTTTGGGCTAGCTTCTTGAAACTTGACACAATAAAGTAGTTCTACATTCTATCCCTAAGGTTTGTTTCCTCTTGATGTAGCCTTCAGCACAGACTGGCGAATAACACTTTCAATGAAAGGCGTTTTTAGGCTGCCAAAAAGCTAGAGTCTCCTGAAATCTCAACACATATTTTTTTCCGACCTTAATGATACTTTCAAGTAATGAGCAGTACACCAATCAAACTTGGATGCCCAAGTTTCGTTCTCCTAGGTTGAAGCATTCGTTTGCAGGAACAGTTTGAATTTCTAGGTTTCACTCTGTTTTCTCCTATATTGACAGATGCAGCTAGAACTCTAAATCAAACATGGTTTGTGCTAGCTTCTTGAAACTTGACACAATAAAGTAGTTCTACGTTCTATCTCTAAGGTTTGTTTCCTCTTGATGTAGCCTAATGCAGGGACTGGCGAATAACACTTATATTGAAAGGGGTTGCCAAACTTTCAAAAAACTAGAGTCTCCTGAAATCTCAAAATATATTTTTTCATCCAATCTTCATGATACATTCAAGTAATGATCAGTACACCATTCCCACTTGGATGCCCAAGTTTGGTTCTTCTAGGTTGAAGCATTCGTTTGCAGGAACAGTTTGAATTTTTAGGTTTCACTCTGTTTTCTCCTATATTGACAGATGCAGTTAGAACTTTAAATCAAACACGGTTTGTGCTAGCTACTTGAAACATGACACAATAAAGTAGTTCTACGTTCTATCCCTAAGGTTTGTTTCCTCTTGATGTAGACTTAAGCAGAGACTGGCGAATAACACATTCAATGAAAGGCATTGTTAGGCTGCCAAAAAACTACAGTCTCCTGAAATCTCATCATATATTTTTTCTTCCGACCTTCATGATACTTTCAAGTAATGAGCAGTGCACCAATCAAACTTGGATGCCCAAGTTTCGTTCTCCTAGGTTGAAGAATTCGTTTACAAGAACACTTTGAATTTTTAGGTTTCACTCTGTTTTGTCCTATATTGACAGATGCAGTTCGAACTCTAAATCAAACACGGTTTGTGCTAGCTTCTTGAAACTTGACAAAATACTGTAGTTCTACGTTCTATCTCTAAGGTTTGTTTCCTCTTGATGTAGCCTAATGCAGTTACTGGCGAATAACACTTTTATTGAAAGGGGTTGCCAAACTTCCAAAAACTAGAGTCTTCTGAAATCTCAACATATATTTTTGCATCCAATCTTCATGATACTTTCAAGTAATGATCAGTACACCAATCCCACTTGGATGCTCAAGTTTCATTCTCCTACATTGAAGCATTCGTTTGCAGGAACAGTTTGAATTTTTAGGTTTCACTCTGTTTTCTCCTATATTGACAAATGTAGTTCAAACTCTAAATCATACACGGTTTGGGCTAGCCTCTTGAAACTTGACACAATAAAGTAGTTCTACATTCTATCCCTAAGGTTTGTTTCCTCTTGATGTAGCCTTCAGCACAGACTGGCGAATAACACTTTCAATGAAAGGCGTTGTTAGGCTGCCAAAAAACTAGAGTCTCCTGAAATCTCAACACATATTTTTTTCCGACCTTAACGATACTTTCAAGTAATGAGCAGTACACCAATCAAACTTGGATGCCCAAGTTTCGTTCTCCTAGGTTGATGCATTCGTTTGCAGTTACAGTTTGAATTTCTAGGTTTCACTCTGTTTTCTCCTATATTGACAGATGCAGCTAGAACTCTAAATCAAACACGGTTTGTGCTAGCTTCTTGAAACTTGACACAATAAAGTAGTTCTACGTTCTATCTCTAAGGTTTGTTTCCTCTTGATGTAGCCTAATGCAGGGACTGGCGAATAACACTTATATTGAAAGGGGTTGCCAAACTTTCAAAAAACTAGAGTCTCCTGAAATCTCAACATATATTTTTTCATCCAATCTTCATGATACATTCAAGTAATGATCAGTTCACCATTCCCACTTGGATGCCCAAGTTTTGTTCTTCTAGGTTGAAGCATTCGTTTGCAGGAACAGTTTGAATTTTTAGGTTTCACTCTGTTTTCTCCTATATTGACAGATGCAGTTAGAACTTTAAATCAAACACGGTTTGTGCTAGCTACTTGAAACATGACACAATAAAGTAGTTCTACGTTCTATCCCTAAGGTTTGTTTCCTCTTGATGTACCCTTAAGCAGAGACTGGCGAATAACACATTCAATGAAAGGCGTTGTTAGGCTGCCAAAAAACTACAGTCTCCTGAAATCTCATCATATATTTTTTCTTCCGACCTTCATGATACTTTCAAGTAATGAGCAGTGCACCAATCAAACTTGGATGCCCAAGTTTTGTTCTCCTAGGTTGAAGCATTCGTTTGCAGGAACAGTTTGAATTTTTAGGTTTCACTCTGTTTTGTCCTATATTGACAGATGCAGTTCGAACTCTAAATCAAACACGGTTTGTGCTAGCTTCTTGAAACTTGACAAAATACTGTAGTTCTACGTTCTATCTCTAAGGTTTGTTTCCTCTTGATGTAGCCTAATGCAGGGACTGGCGAATAACACTTTTATTGAAAGGGGTTGCCAAACTTCCCAAAACTAGAGTCTTCTGAAATCTCAACATATATTTTTTTATCCAATCTTCATGATACTTTCGAGTAATGATCAGTACACCAATCCCACTTGGATGCTCAAGTTTCCTTCTCCTACGTTGAAGCATTCGTTTGCAGTAACAGTTTGAATTTTTAGGTTTCATTCTGCTTTCTCCTATATTGACAAATGTAGTTCAAACTCTAAATCATACACGGTTTGGGCTAGCTTCTTGAAACTTGACACAATAAAGTAGTTCTACATTCTATCCCTAAGGTTTGTTTCCTCTTGATGTAGCCTTCAGCACAGACTGGCGAATAAGACTTTCAATGAAAGGCGTTGTTAGGCTGCCAAAAAACTAGAGTCTCCTGAAATCTCAACACATATTTTTTTCCGACCTTAATGATACTTTCAAGTAATGAGCAGTACACCAATCAAACTTGGATGCCCAAGTTTCGTTCTCCTAGGTTGATGCAATCGTTTGCAGTAACAGTTTGAATTTCTAGGTTTCACTCTGTTTTCTCCTATATTGACAGATGCAGCTAGAACTGTAAATCAAACATGGTTTGTGCTAGCTTCTTGAAACTTGACACAATAAAGTAGTTCTACGTTCTATCTCTAAGGTTTGTTTCCTCTTGATGTAGCCTAATGCAGGGACTGGCGAATAACACTTATATTGAAAGGGGTTGCCAAACTTTCAAAAAACTACAGTCTCCTGAAATCTCAACATATATTTTTTCATCCAAACTTCCTGATACATTCAAGTAATGATCAGTACACCATTCCCACTTGGATGCCCAAGTTTTGTTCTTCTAGGTTGAAGCATTCGTTTGCAGGAACAGTTTGAATTTTTAGGTTTCACTCTGTTTTCTCCTATATTGACAGATGCAGTTAGAACTTTAAATCAAACACGGTTTGTGCTAGCTACTTGAAACATGACACAATAAAGTAGTTCTACGTTCTATCCCTAAGGTTTGTTTCCTCTTGATGTACCCTTAAGCAGAGACTGGCGAATAACACATTCAATGAAAGGCGTTGTTAGGCTGCCAAAAAACTACAGTCTCCTGAAATCTCATCATATATTTTTTCTTCCGACCTTCATGATACTTTCAAGTAATGAGCAGTGCACCAATCAAACTTGGATGCCCAAGTTTCGTTCTCCTAGGTTGAAGCATTCGTTTGCAGGAACAGTTTGAATTTTTAGGTTTCACTCTGTTTTGTCCTATATTGACTGATGCAGTTCGAACTCTAAATCAAACACGGTTTGTGCTAGCTTCTTGAAACTTGACAAAATACTGTAGTTCTACGTTCTATCTCTAAGGTTTGTTTCCTCTTGTTGTTGCCTAATGCAGTTACTGGGGAATAACACTTTTATTGAAAGGGGTTGCCAAACTTCAAAAAACTAGAGTCTTCTGAAATCTCAACATATATTTTTGCATCCAATCTTCATGATACTTTCAAGTAATGATCAGTACACCAATCCCACTTGGATGCTCAAGTTTCATTCTCCTACGTTGAAGCCTTCGTTTGCAGTAACAGTTTTAATTTTTAGGTTTCACTGTTTTCTTCTATATTGACAAATGTAGTTCAAACTCTAAATCATACACGGTTTGGGCTAGCTTCTTGAAACTTGACACAATAAAGTAGTTCTACATTCTATCCCTAAGGTTTGTTTCCTCTTGATGTAGCCTTCAGCACAGACTGGCGAATAACACTTTCAATGAAAGGCGTTGTTAGGCTGCCAAAAAACTAGAGTCTCCTGAAATCTCAACACATATTTTTTTCCGACCTTAATGATACTTTCAAGTAATGAGCAGTACACCAATCAAACTTGGATGCCCAAGTTTCGTTCTCCTAGGTTGATGCATTCGTTTGCAGTAACAGTTTGAATTTCTAGGTTTCACTCTGTTTTCTCCTATATTGACAGATGCAGCTAGAACTGTAAATCAAACACGGTTTGTGCTAGCTTCTTGAAACTTGACACAATAAAGTAGTTCTACGTTCTATCTCTAAGGTTTGTTTCCTCTTGATGTAGCCTAATGCAGGGACTGGCGAATAACACTTATATTGAAAGGGGTTGCCAAACTTTCAAAAAACTAGAGTCTCCTGAAATCTCAACATATATTTTTTCATCCAATCTTCATGATACATTCAAGTAATGATCAGTCCACCATTCCCACGTGGATGCCCAAGTTTTGTTCTTCTAGGTTGAAGCATTCGTTTGCAGGAACAGTTTGAATTTTTAGGTTTCACTCTGTTTTCTCCTATATTGACAGATGCAGTTAGAACTTTAAATCAAACACGGTTTGTGCTAGCTACTTGAAACATGACACAATAAAGTAGTTCTACGTTCTATCCCTAAGGTTTGTTTCCTCTTGATGTAGCCTTAAGCAGAGACTGGCGAATAACACATTCAATGAAAGGCGTTGTTAGGCTGCCAAAAAACTACAGTCTCCTGAAATCTCATCATATATTTTTTCTTCCGACCTTCACGATACTTTCAAGTAATGAGCAGTGCACCAATCAAACTTGGATGCCCAAGTTTCGTTCTCCTAGGTTGAAGCATTCGTTTGCAGGAACAGTTTGAATTTTTAGGTTTCACTCTGTTTTGTCCTATATTGACAGATGCAGTTCGAACTCTAAATCAAACACGGTTTGTGCTAGCTTCTTGAAACTTGACAAAATACTGTAGTTCTACGTTCTATCTCTAAGGTTTGTTTCCTCTTGATGTAGCCTAATGCAGGGACTGGCGAATAACACTTTTATTGAAAGGGGTTGCCAAACTTCCCAAAACTAGAGTCTTCTGAAATCTCAACATATATTTTTTTATCCAATCTTCATGATACTTTCGAGTAATGATCAGTACACCAATCCCACTTGGATGCTCAAGTTTCCTTCTCCTACGTTGAAGCATTCGTTTGCAGTAACAGTTTGAATTTTTAGGTTTCATTCTGCTTTCTCCTATATTGACAAATGTAGTTCAAACTCTAAATCATACACGGTTTGGGCTAGCTTCTTGAAACTTGACACAATAAAGTAGTTCTACATTCTATCCCTAAGGTTTGTTTCCTCTTGATGTAGCCTTCAGCACAGACTGGCGAATAACACTTTCAATGAAAGGCGTTGTTAGGCTGCCAAAAAACTAGAGTCTCCTGAAATCTCAACACATATTTTTTTCCGACCTTAATGATACTTTCAAGTAATGAGCAGTACACCAATCAAATTGGATGCCCAAGTTTCGTTCTCCTAGGTTGATGCATTCGTTTGCAGTAACAGTTTGAATTTCTAGGTTTCACTCTGTTTTCTCCTATATTGACAGATGCAGCTAGAACTGTAAATCAAACACGGTTTGTGCTAGCTTCTTGAAACTTGACACAATAAAGTAGTTCTACGTTCTATCTCTAAGGTTTGTTTCCTCATGATGTAGCCTAATGCAGGGACTGGCGAATAACACTTATATTGAAAGGGGTTGCCAAACTTTCAAAAAACTAGAGTCTCCTGAAATCTCAACATATATTTTTTCATCCAATCTTCATGATACATTCAAGTAATGATCAGTCCACCATTCCCACTTGGATGCCCAAGTTTTGTTCTTCTAGGTTGAAGCATTCGTTTGCAGGAACAGTTTGAATCTTTAGGTTTCACTCTGTTTCTCCTATATTGACAGATGCAGTTAGAACTTTAAATCAAACACGGTTTGTGCTAGCTACTTGAAACATGACACAGTAAAGTAGTTGTACGTTCTATCCCTAAGGTTTGTTTCCTCCTGATGTACGCTTAAGCAGAGACTGGCGAATAACACATTCAATGAAAGGCGTTGTTAGGCTGCCAAAAAACTACAGTCTCCTGAAATCTCATCATATATTTTTTCTTCCGACCTTCACGATACTTTCAAGTAATGAGCAGTGCACCAATCAAACTTGGATGCCCAAGTTTCGTTCTCCTAGGTTGAAGCATTCGTTTGCAGGAACAGTTTGAATTTTTAGGTTTCACTCTGTTTTGTCCTATATTGACAGATGCAGTTCGAACGCTAAATCAAACACGGTTTGTGCTAGCTTCTTGAAACTTGACAAAATACTGTAGTTCTACGTTCTATCTCTAAGGTTTGTTTCCTCTTGATGTAGCCTAATGCAGGGACTGGCGAATAACACTTTTATTGAAAGGGGTTGCCAAACTTCCCAAAACTAGAGTCTTCTGAAATCTCAACATATATTTTTTTATCCAATCTTCATGATACTTTCGAGTAATGATCAGTACACCAATCCCACTTGGATGCTCAAGTTTCCTTCTCCTACGTTGAAGCATTCGTTTGCAGTAACAGTTTGAATTTTTAGGTTTCATTCTGCTTTCTCCTATATTGACAAATGTAGTTCAAACTCTAAATCATACACGGTTTGGGCTTGCTTCTTGAAACTTGACACAATAAAGTTGTTCTACATTCTATCCCTAAGGTTTGTTTCCTCTTGATGTAGCCTTCAGCACAGACTGGCGAATAACACTTTCAATGAAAGGCGTTGTTAGGCTGTCAAAAAACAAGAGTCTCCTGAAATCTCAGCACATATTTTTTTCCGACCTTAATGATACTTTCAAGTAATGAGCAGTGCACCAATCAAACTTGGATGCCCAAGTTTCGTTCTCCTAGGTTGAAGAATTCGTTTGCAAGAACACTTTGAATTTTTAGGTTTCACTCTGTTTTGTCCTATATTGACAGATGCAGTTCGAACTCTAAATCAAACACGGTTTGGGCTAGCTTCATGAAACTTGAGAAAATACTATAGTTCTACGTTCTATCTCTAAGGTTTGTTTCCTCTTGATGTAGCCTAAGGCAGGGACTGGCGAATAACAATTTTATTGAAAGGGGTTGCCAAACTTCCAAAAACTAGAGTCTTCTGAAATCTCAACATATATTTTTTCATCCAATCTTCATGATAGTTTCAAGTAATGATCAGTACACCAATCCCACTTGGATGCTCAAGTTTCATTCTCCTACGTTGAAGCATTTGTTTGCAGTAACAGTTTGAATTTTTAGGTTTCATTCTGCTTTCTCCTATATTGACAAATGTAGTTCAAACTCTAAATCATACACGGTTTGGGCTAGCTTCTTGAAACTTGACACAATAAAGTAGTTCTACATTCTATCCCTAAGGTTTGTTTCCTCTTGATGTAGCCTTCAGCACAGACTGGCGAATAACACTTTCAATGAAAGGCGTTGTTAGGCTGCCAAAAAACTAGAGTCTCCTGAAATCTCAACACATATTTTTTTCCGACCTTAATGATACTTTCTTTAATGAGCAGTACACCAATCAAATTGGATGCCCAAGTTTCGTTCTCCTAGGTTGATGCATTCGTTTGCAGTAACAGTTTGAATTTCTAGGTTTCACTCTGTTTTCTCCTATATTGACAGATGCAGCTAGAACTGTAAATCAAACACGGTTTGTGCTAGCTTCTTGAAACTTGACAAAATAAAGTAGTTCTACGTTCTATCTCTAAGGTTTGTTTCCTCATGATGTAGCCTAATGCAGGGACTGGCGAATAACACTTATATTGAAAGGGGTTGCCAAACTTTCAAAAAACTAGAGTCTCCTGAAATCTCAACATATATTTTTTCATCCAATCTTCATGATACATTCAAGTAATGATCAGTCCACCATTCCCACTTGGATGCCCAAGTTTTGTTCTTCTAGGTTGAAGCATTCGTTTGCAGGAACAGTTTGAATCTTTAGGTTTCACTCTGTTTCTCCTATATTGACAGATGCAGTTAGAACTTTAAATCAAACACGGTTTGTGCTAGCTACTTGAAACATGACACAATAAAGTAGTTCTACGTTCTATCCCTAAGGTTTGTTTCCTCTTGATGTACCCTTAAGCAGAGACTGGCGAATAACACATTCAATGAAAGGCGTTGTTAGGCTGCCAAAAAACTACAGTCTCCTGAAATCTCATCATATATTTTTTCTTCCGACCTTCATGATACTTTCAAGTAATGAGCAGTGCACCAATCAAACTTGGATGCCCAAGTTTCGTTCTCCTAGGTTGAAGAATTCGTTTGCAAGAACACTTTGAATTTTTAGGTTTCACTCTGTTTTGTCCTATATTGACAGATGCAGTTCGAACTCTAAATCAAACACGGTTTGGGCTAGCTTCATGAAACTTGACAAAATACTATAGTTCTACGTTCTATCTCTAAGGTTTGTTTCCTCTTGATGTAGCGTAATGCAGGGACTGGCGAATAACACTTTTATTGAAAGGGGTTGCCAAACTTCCAAAAACTAGAGTCTTCTGAAATCTCAACATATATTTTTTCATCCAATCTTCATGATAGTTTCAAGTAATGATCAGTACACCAATCCCACTTGGATGCTCAAGTTTCATTCTCCTACGTTGAAGCATTCGTTTGCAGTAACAGTTTTAATTTTTAGGTTTCACTGTTTTCTTCTATATTGACAAATGTAGTTCAAACTCTAAATCATACACGGTTTGGGCTAGCTTCTTGAAACATGACACAATAAAGTAGTTCTACATTCTATCCCTAAGGTTTGTTTCCTCTTGATGTAGCCTTCAGCACAGACTGGCGAATAACACTTTCAATGAAAGGCGTTGTTAGGGTGCCAAAAAACTAGAGTCTCCTGAAATCTCAACACATATTTTTTTCCGACCTTAATGATACTTTCAAGTAATGAGCAGTACACCAATCAAACTTGGATGCCCAAGTTTCGTTCTCCTAGGTTGATGCATTCTTTTGCAGTTACAGTTTGAATTTCTAGGTTTCACTCTGTTTTCTCCTATATTGACAGATGCAGCTAGAACTCTAAATCAAACACGGTTTGTGCTAGCTTCTTGAAACTTGACACAATAAAGTAGTTCTACGTTCTATCTCTAAGGTTTGTTTCCTCTTGATGTAGCCTAATGCAGGGACTGGCGAATAACACTTATATTGAAAGGGGTTGCCAAACTTTCAAAAACCTAGAGTCTCCTGAAATCTCAACATATATTTTTTCATCCAATCTTCATGATACATTCAAGTAATGATCAGTACACCATTCCCACTTGGATGCCCAAGTTTTGTTCTTCTAGGTTGAAGCATTCGTTTGCAGGAACAGTTTGAATTCTTAGGTTTCACTCTGTTTTCTCCTATATTGACAGATGCAGTTAGAACTTTAAATCAAACACGGTTTGTGCTAGCTACTTGAAACATGACACAATAAAGTAGTTCTACGTTCTATCCCTAAGGTTTGTTTCCTCTTGATGTACCCTTAAGCAGAGACTGGCGAATAACACATTCAATGAAAGGCGTTGTTAGGCTGCCAAAAAACTACAGTCTCCTGAAATCTCATCATATATTTTTTCTTCGGACCTTCATGATACTTTCAAGTAATGAGCAGTGCACCAATCAAACTTGGATGCCCAAGTTTCGTTCTCCTAGGTTGAAGCATTCGTTTGCAGGAACAGTTTGAATTTTTAGGTTTCACTCTGTTTTGTCCTATATTGACAGATGCAGTTCGAACTCTAAATCAAACACGGTTTGTGCTAGCTTCTTGAAACTTGACAAAATACTGTAGTTCTACGTTCTATCTCTAAGGTTTGTTTCCTCTTGATGTAGCCTAATGCAGGGACTGGCGAATAACACTTTTATTGAAAGGGGTTGCCAAACTTCCCAAAACTAGAGTCTTCTGAAATCTCAACATATATTTTTTTATCCAATCTTCATGATACTTTCGAGTGATGATCAGTACTCCAATCCCACTTGGATGCTCAAGTTTCATTCTCCTACGTTGAAGCATTTGTTTGCAGTAACAGTTTGAATTTTTAGGTTTCATTCTGCTTTCTCCTATATTGACAAATGTAGTTCAAACTCTAAATCATACACGGTTTGGGCTAGCTTCTTGAAACTTGACACAATAAAGTAGTTCTACATTCTATCCCTAAGGTTTGTTTCCTCTTGATGTAGCCTTCAGCACAGACTGGCGAATAACACTTTCAATGAAAGGCGTTGTTAGGCTGCCAAAAAACTAGAGTCTCCTGAAATCTCAACACATATTTTTTTCCGACCTTAATGATACTTTCAAGTAATGAGCAGTACACCAATCAAACTTGGATGCCCAAGTTTCGTTCTCCTAGGTTGATGCATTCGTTTGCAGTAACAGTTTGAATTTCTAGGTTTCACTCTGTTTTCTCCTATATTGACAGATGCAGCTAGAACTGTAAATCAAACACGGTTTGTGCTAGCTTCTTGAAACTTGACACAATAAATTAGTTCTACGTTCTATCTCTAAGATTTGTTTCCTCATGATGTAGCCTAATGCAGGGACTGGCGAATAACACTTATATTGAAAGTGGTTGCCAAACTTTCAAAAAACTAGAGTCTCCTGAAATCTCAACATATATTTTTTCATCCAATCTTCATGATACATTCAAGTAATGATCAGTCCACCATTCCCACTTGGATGCCCAAGTTTTGTTCTTCTAGGTTGAAGCATTCGTTTGCAGGAACAGTTTGAATTTTTAGGTTTCACTCTGTTTTCTCCTATATTGACAGATGCAGTTAGAACTTTAAATCAAACACGGTTTGTGCTAGCTACTTGAAACATGACACAATAAAGTAGTTCCACGTTCTATCCCTAAGGTTTGTTTCCTCTTGATGTACGCTTAAGCAGAGACTGGCGAATAACACATTCAATGAAAGGCGTTGTTAGGCTGCCAAAAAACTACAGTCTCCTGAAATCTCATCATATATTTTTTCTTTCGACATTCACGATACTTTCAAGTAATGAGCAGTGCACCAATCAAACATGGATGCCCAAGTTTCGTTCTCCTAGGTTGAAGCATTCGTTTGCAGGAACAGTTTGAATTTTTAGGTTTCACTCTGTTTTCTCCTATATTGACAGATGCATTTAGAACATTAAATCAAACACGGTTTGTGCTAGCTACTTGAAACATGACACAATAAAGTAGTTCTACGTTCTATCCCTAAGGTTTGTTTCCTCTTGATGTAGCCTTAAGTAGAGACTGGCGAATAACACATTCAATGAAAGGCGTTGTTAGGCTGCCAAAAAACTACAGTCTCCTGAAATCTCATCATATATTTTTTCTTCCGACCTTCATGATACTTTCAAATAATGAGCAGTGCACCAATCAAACTTGGATGCCCAAGTTTCGTTCTCCTAGGTTGAAGCATTCGTTTGCAGGAACAGTTTGAATTTTTAGGTTTCACTGTGTTTTGTCCTATATTGACAGATGCAGTTCGAACTCTAAATCAAACACGGTTTGTGCTAGCTTCTTGAAACTTGACAAAATACTGTAGTTCTACGTTCTATCTCTAAGGTTTGTTTCCTCTTGATGTAGCCTAATGCAGTTACTGGCGAATAACACTTTTATTGAAAGGGGTTGCCAAACTTCCCAAAACTAGAGTCTTCTGAAATCTCAACATATATTTTTTTATCCAATCTTCATGATACTTTCGAGTAATGATCAGTACACCAATCCCACTTGGATGCTCAAGTTTCCTTCTCCTACGTTGAAGCATTCGTTTGCAGTAACAGTTTTAATTTTTAGGTTTCACTGTTTTCTTCTATATTGACAAATGTAGTTCAAACTCTAAATCATACACGGTTTGGGCTAGCTTCTTGAAACTTGACACAATAAAGTAGTTCTACATTCTATCCCTAAGGTTTGTTTCCTCTTGATGTAGCCTTCAGCACAGACTGGCGAATAACACTTTCAATGAAAGGCGTTGTTAGGCTGCCAAAAAACTAGAGTCTCCTGAAATCTCAACACATATTTTTTTCCGACCTTAATGATACTTTCAAGTAATGAGCAGTACACCAATCAAACTTGGATGCCCAAGTTTCGTTCTCCTAGGTTGATGCATTCGTTTGCAGTAACAGTTTGAATTTCTAGGTTTCACTCTGTTTTCTCCTATATTGACAGAGGCAGCTAGAACTCTAAATCAAACACGGTTTGTGCTAGCTTCTTGAAGCTTGACACAATAAAGTAGTTCTACGTTCTATCTCTAAGGTTTGTTTCCTCTTGATGTAGCCTAATGCAGGGACTGGTGAATAACACTTATATTGAAAGGGGTTGCCAAACTTTCAAAAAACTAGAGTCTCCTGAAATCTCAACATATATTTTTTCATCCAATCTTCATGATACATTCAAGTAATGATCAGTACACCATTCCCACTTGGATGCCCAAGTTTTGTTCTTCTAGGTTGAAGCATTCGTTTGCAGGAACAGTTTGAATTTTTAGGTTTCACTCTGTTTTCTCCTATATTGACAGATGCAGTTATAACTTTAAATCAAACACGGTTTGTGCTAGCTACTTGAAACATGACACAATAAAGTAGTTCTACGTTCTATCCCTAAGGTTTGTTTCCTCTTGATGTACCCTTAAGCAGAGACTGGCGAATAACACATTCAATTAAAGGCGTTGTTAGGCTGCCAAAAAACTACAGTCTCCTGAAATCTCATCATATATTTTTTCTTCCGACCTTCATGATACTTTCAAGTAATGAGCAGTGCACCAATCAAACTTGGATGCCCAAGTTTCGTTCTCCTAGGTTGAAGCATTCGTTTGCAGGAACAGTTTGAATTTTTAGGTTTCACTCTGTTTTGTCCTATATTGACAGATGCAGTTCGAACTCTAAATCAAACACGGTTTGTGCTAGCTTCTTGAAACTTGACAAAATACTGTAGTTCTACGTTCTACTCTAAGGTTTGTTTCCTCTTGATGTAGCCTAATGCAGGGAATGGCGAATAACACTTTTATTGAAAGGGGTTGCCAAACTTCCAAAAACTAGAGTCTTCTGAAATCTCAACATATATTTTTTTTATCCAATCTTCATGATACTTTCGAGTAATGATCAGTACACCAATCCCACTTGGATGCTCAAGTTTCCTTCTCCTAAGTTGAAGCATTCGTTTGCAGTAACAGTTTGAATTTTTAGGTTTCATTCTGCTTTCTCCTATATTGACAAATGTAGTTCAAACTCTAAATCATACACGGTTTGGGCTAGCCTCTTGAAACTTGACACAATAAAGTAGTTCTACATTCTATCCCTAAGGTTTGTTTCCTCTTGATGTAGCCTTCAGCACAGACGGGCGAATAACACTTTCAATGAAAGGCGTTGTTAGGCTGCCAAAAAACTAGAGTCTCCTGAAATCTCAACATATATTTTTTCATCCAATCTTCATGATACATTCACGTAATGATCAGTACACCATTCCCACTTGGATGCCCAAGTTTGGTTCTTCTAGGTTGAAGCATTCGTTTGCAGGAACAGTTTGAATTTTTAGGTTTCACTCTGTTTTCTCCTATATTGACAGATGCAGTTAGAACTTTAAATCAAACACGGTTTGTGCTAGCTACTTGAAACATGACACAATAAAGTAGTTCTACGTTCTATCCCTAAGGTTTGTTTCCTCTTGATGTAGACTTAAGCAGAGACTGGCGAATAACACATTCAATGAAAGGCATTGTTAGGCTGCCAAAAAACTACAGTCTCCTGAAATCTCATCATATATTTTTTCTTCCGACCTTCATGATACTTTCAAGTAATGAGCAGTGCACCAATCAAACTTGGATGCCCAAGTTTCGTTCTCCTAGGTTGAAGAATTCGTTTACAAGAACACTTTGAATTTTTAGGTTTCACTCTGTTTTGTCCTATATTGACAGATGCAGTTCGAACTCTAAATCAAACACGGTTTGTGCTAGCTTCTTGAAACTTGACAAAATACTGTAGTTCTACGTTCTATCTCTAAGGTTTGTTTCCTCTTGATGTAGCCTAATGCAGTTACTGGCGAATAACACTTTTATTGAAAGGGGTTGCCAAACTTCCAAAAACTAGAGTCTTCTGAAATCTCAACATATATTTTTGCATCCAATCTTCATGATACTTTCAAGTAATGATCAGTACACCAATCCCACTTGGATGCTCAAGTTTCATTCTCCTACATTGAAGCATTCGTTTGCAGGAACAGTTTGAATTTTTAGGTTTCACTCTGTTTTCTCCTATATTGACAAATGTAGTTCAAACTCTAAATCATACACGGTTTGGGCTAGCCTCTTGAAACTTGACACAATAAAGTAGTTCTACATTCTATCCCTAAGGTTTGTTTCCTCTTGATGTAGCCTTCAGCACAGACTGGCGAATAACACTTTCAATGAAAGGCGTTGTTAGGCTGCCAAAAAACTAGAGTCTCCTGAAATCTCAACACATATTTTTTTCCGACCTTAACGATACTTTCAAGTAATGAGCAGTACACCAATCAAACTTGGATGCCCAAGTTTCGTTCTCCTAGGTTGATGCATTCGTTTGCAGTTACAGTTTGAATTTCTAGGTTTCACTCTGTTTTCTCCTATATGGACAGATGCAGCTAGAACTCTAAATCAAACACGGTTTGTGCTAGCTTCTTGAAACTTGACACAATAAAGTAGTTCTACGTTCTATCTCTAAGGTTTGTTTCCTCTTGATGTAGCCTAATGCAGGGACTGGCGAATAACACTTATATTGAAAGGGGTTGCCAAACTTTCAAAAAACTAGAGTCTCCTGAAATCTCAACATATATTTTTTCATCCAATCTTCATGATACATTCAAGTAATGATCAGTTCACCATTCCCACTTGGATGCCCAAGTTTTGTTCTTCTAGGTTGAAGCATTCGTTTGCAGGAACAGTTTGAATTTTTAGGTTTCACTCTGTTTTCTCCTATATTGACAGATGCAGTTAGAACTTTAAATCAAACACGGTTTGTGCTAGCTACTTGAAACATGACACAATAAAGTAGTTCTACGTTCTATCCCTAAGGTTTGTTTCCTCTTGATGTACCCTTAAGCAGAGACTGGCGAATAACACATTCAATGAAAGGCGTTGTTAGGCTGCCAAAAAACTACAGTCTCCTGAAATCTCATCATATATTTTTTCTTCCGACCTTCATGATACTTTCAAGTAATGAGCAGTGCACCAATCAAACTTGGATGCCCAAGTTTCGTTCTCCTAGGTTGAAGCATTCGTTTGCAGGAACAGTTTGAATTTGTAGGTTTCACTCTGTTTTGTCCTATATTGACAGATGCAGTTCGAACTCTAAATCAAACACGGTTTGTGCTAGCTTCTTGAAACTTGACAAAATACTGTAGTTCTACGTTCTATCTCTAAGGTTTGTTTCCTCTTGATGTAGCCTAATGCAGGGACTGGCGAATAACACTTTTATTGAAAGGGGTTGCCAAACTTCCCAAAACTAGAGTCTTCTGAAATCTCAACATATATTTTTTTATCCAATCTTCATGTTACTTTCGAGTAATGATCAGTACACCAATCCCACTTGGATGCTCAAGTTTCCTTCTCCTACGTTGAAGCATTCGTTTGCAGTAACAGTTTGAATTTTTAGGTTTCATTCTGCTTTCTCCTATATTGACAAATGTAGTTCAAACTCTAAATCATACACGGTTTGGGCTAGCTTCTTGAAACTTGACACAATAAAGTAGTTCTACATTCTATCCCTAAGGTTTGTTTCCTCTTGATGTAGCCTTCAGCACAGACTGGCGAATAACACTTTCAATGAAAGGCGTTGTTAGGCTGCCAAAAAACTAGAGTCTCCTGAAATCTCAACACATATTTTTTTCCGACCTTAATGATACTTTCAAGTAATGAGCAGTACACCAATCAAACTTGGATGCCCAAGTTTCGTTCTCCTCGGTTGATGCATTCGTTTGCAGTAACAGTTTGAATTTCTAGGTTTCACTCTGTTTTCTCCTATATTGACAGATGCAGCTAGAACTCTAAATCAAACACGGTTTGTGCTAGCTTCTTGAAACTTGACACAATAAAGTAGTTCTACGTTCTATCTCTAAGGTTTGTTTCCTCTTGATGTAGCCTAATGCAGGGACTGGCGAATAACACTTATATTGAAAGGGGTTGCCAAACTTTCAAAAAACTAGAGTCTCCTGAAATCTCAACATATATTTTTTCATCCAATCTTCATGATACATTCAAGTAATGATCAGTCCACCATTCCCACTTGGATGCCCAAGTTTTGTTCTTCTAGGTTGAAGCATTCGTTTGCAGGAACAGTTTGAATTTTTAGGTTTCACTCTGTTTTCTCCTATATTGACAGATGCACTTAGAACTTTAAATCAAACACGGTTTGTGCTAGCTACTTGAAACATGACACAATAAAGTAGTTCTACGTTCTATCCCTAAGGTTTGTTTCCTCTTGATGTACCCTTAAGCAGAGACTGGCGAATAACACATTCAATGAAAGGCGTTGTTAGGCTGCCAAAAAACTACAGTCTCCTGAAATGTCATCATATATTTTTTCTTCCGACCTTCATGATACTTTCAAGTAATGAGCAGTGCACCAATCAAACTTGGATGCCCAAGTTTCGTTCTCCTAGGTTGAAGAATTCGTTTGCAAGAACACTTTGAATTTTTAGGTTTCACTCTGTTTTGTCCTATATTGACAGATGCATTTCGAACTCTAAATCAAACACGGTTTGGGCTAGCTTCATGAAACTTGACAAAATACTATAGTTCTACGTTCTATCTCTAAGGTTTGTTTCCTCTTGATGTAGCCTAATGCAGGGACTGGCGAATAACACTTTTATTGAAAGGGGTTGCCAAACTTCCAAAAACTAGAGTCTTCTGAAATCTCAACATATATTTTTTCATCCAATCTTCATGATAGTTTCAAGTAATGATCAGTACACCAATCCCACTTGGATGCTCAAGTTTCATTCTCCTACGTTGAAGCATTTGTTTGCAGTAACAATTTTAAATTTTATGTTTCATTCTGCTTTCTCCTATATTGACAAATGTAGTTCAAACTCTAAATCATACACGGTTTGGGCTAGCTTCTTGAAACTTGACACAATAAAGTAGTTCTACATTCTATCCCTAAGGTTTGTTTCCTCTTGATGTAGCCTTCAGCACAGACTGGCGAATAACACTTTCAATGAAAGGCGTTGTTAGGCTGCCAAAAAACTAGAGTCTCCTGAAATCTCAACACATATTTTTTTCCGACCTTAATGATACTTTCAAGTAATGAGCAGTACACCAATCAAATTGGATGCCCAAGTTTCGTTCTCCTAGGTTGATGCATTCGGTTGCAGTAACAGTTTGAATTTCTAGGTTTCACTCTGTTTTCTCCTATATTGACAGATGCAGCTAGAACTGTAAATCAAACACGGTTTGTGCTAGCTTCTTGAAACTTGACACAATAAAGTAGTTTTACGTTCTATCTCTAAGGTTTGTTTCCTCATGATGTAGCCTAATGCAGGGACTGGTGAATAACACTTATATTGAAAGGGGTTGCCAAACTTTCAAAAAACTAGAGTCTCCTGAAATCTCAACATATATTTTTTCATCCAATCTTCATGATACATTCAAGTAATGATCAGTCCACCATTCCCACTTGGATGCCCAAGTTTTGTTCTTCTAGGTTGAAGCATTCGTTTGCAGGAACAGTTTGAATCTTTAGGTTTCACTCTGTTTCTCCTATATTGACAGATGCAGTTAGAACTTTAAATCAAACACGGTTTGTGCTAGCTACTTGAAACATGACACAGTAAAATAGTTCTACGTTCTATCCCTAAGGTTTGTTTCCTCTTGATGTACGCTTAAGCAGAGACTGGCGAATAACACATTCAATGAAAGGCGTTGTTAGGCTGCCAAAAAACTACAGTCTCCTGAAATCTCATCATATATTTTTTCTTCCGAACTTCACGATACTTTCAAGTAATGAGCAGTGCACCAATCAAACTTGGATGCCCAAGTTTCGTTCTCCTAGGTTGAAGCATTCGTTTGCAGGAACAGTTTGAATTTTTAGGTTTCACTCTGTTTTGTCCTATATTGACAGATGCAGTTCGAACGCTAAATCAAACACGGTTTGTGCTAGCTTCTTGAAACTTGACACAATAAAGTAGTTCTACGTTCTATCTCTAAGGTTTGTTTCCTCTTGATGTAGCCTAATGCAGGGACTGGCGAATAACACTTATATTGAAAGGGGTTGCCAAACTTTCAAAAAACTAGAGTCTCCTGAAATCTCAACATATATTTTTTCATCCAATCTTCATGATACATTCAAGTAATGATCAGTACACCATTCCCACTTGGATGCAAAAGTTTGGTTCTTCTAGGTTGAAGCATTCGTTTGCAGGAACAGTTTGAATTTTTAGGTTTCACTCTGTTTTCTCCTATATTGACAGATGCAGTTAGAACTTTAAATCAAACACGGTTTGTGCTAGCTACTTGAAACATGACACAATAAAGTAGTTCTACGTTCTATCCCTAAGGTTTGTTTCCTCTTGATGTAGACTTAAGCAGAGACTGGCGAATAACACATTCAATGAAAGGCATTGTTAGGCTGCCAAAAAACTACAGTCTCCTGAAATCTCATCATATATTTTTTCTTCCGACCTTCATGATACTTTCAAGTAATGAGCAGTGCACCAACAAACTTGGATGCCCAAGTTTCGTTCTCCTAGGTTGAAGCATTCGTTTGCAGGAACAGTTTGAATTTTTAGGTTTCACTCTGTTTTGTCCTATATTGACAGATGCAGTTCGAACTCTAAATCAAACACGGTTTGTGCTAGCTTCTTGAAACTTGACAAAATACTGTAGTTCTACGTTCTATCTCTAAGGTTTGTTTCCTCTTGATGTAGCCTAATGCAGGGACTGGCGAATAACACTTTTATTGAAAGGGGTTGCCAAACTTCCCAAAACTAGAGTCTTCTGAAATCTCAACATATATTTTTTTATCCAATCTTCATGATACTTTCGAGTAATGATCAGTACTCCAATCCCACTTGGATGCTCAAGTTTCATTCTCCTACGTTGAAGCATTTGTTTGCAGTAACAGTTTGAATTTTTAGGTTTCATTCTGCTTTCTCCTATATTGACAAATGTAGTTCAAACTCTAAATCATACACGGTTTGGGCTAGCTTCTTGAAACTTGACACAATAAAGTAGTTCTACATTCTATCCCTAAGGTTTGTTTCCTCTTGATGTAGCCTTCAGCACAGACTGGCGAATAACACTTTCAATGAAAGGCGTTGTTAGGCTGCCAAAAAACTAGAGTCTCCTGAAATCTCAACACATATTTTTTTCCGACCTTAATGATACTTTCAAGTAATGAGCAGTACACCAATCAAACTTGGATGCCCAAGTTTCGTTCTCCTAGGTTGATGCATTCGTTTGCAGTAACAGTTTGAATTTCTAGGTTTCACTCTGTTTTCTCCTATATTGACAGATGCAGCTAGAACTGTAAATCAAACACGGTTTGTGCTAGCTTCTTGAAACTTGACACAATAAATTAGTTCTACGTTCTATCTCTAAGGTTTGTTTCCTCATGATGTAGCCTAATGCAGGGACTGGCGAATAACACTTATATTGAAAGTGGTTGCCAAACTTTCAAAAAACTAGAGTCTCCTGAAATCTCAACATATATTTTTTCATCCAATCTTCATGATACATTCAAGTAATGATCAGTCCACCATTCCCACTTGGATGCCCAAGTTTTGTTCTTCTAGGTTGAAGCATTCGTTTGCAGGAACAGTTTGAATTTTTAGGTTTCACTCTGTTTTCTCCTATATTGACAGATGCAGTTAGAACTTTAAATCAAACACGGTTTGTGCTAGCTACTTGAAACATGACACAATAAAGTAGTTCTACGTTCTATCCCTAAGGTTTGTTTCCTCTTGATGTACGCTTAAGCAGAGACTGGCGAATAACACATTCAATGAAAGTCGTTGTTAGGCTGCCAAAAAACTACAGTCTCCTGAAATCTCATCATATATTTTTTCTTCCGACATTCACGATACTTTCAAGTAATGAGCAGTGCACCAATCAAACATGGATGCCCAAGTTTCGTACTCCTAGGTTGAAGCATTCGTTTGCAGGAACAGTTTGAATTTTTAGGTTTCACTCTGTTTTGTCCTATATTGACAGATGCAGTTCGAACGCTAAATCAAACACGGTTTGTGCTAGCTTCTTGAAACTTGACAAAATACTGTAGTTCTACGTTCTATCTCTAAGGTTTGTTTCCTCTTGATGTAGCCTAATGCAGGGACTGGCGAATAACACTTTTATTGAAAGGGGTTGCCAAACTTCCCAAAACTAGAGTCTTCTGAAATCTCAACATATATTTTTTTATCCAATCTTCATGATACTTTCGAGTAATGATCAGTACACCAATCCCACTTGGATGCTCAAGTTTCCTTCTCCTACGTTGAAGCATTCGTTTGCAGTAACAGTTTGAATTTTTAGGTTTCATTCTGCTTTCTCCTATATTGACAAATGCAGTTCAAACTCTAAATCATACACGGTTTGGGCTAGCTTCTTGAAACTTGACACAATAAAGTAGTTCTACATTCTATCCCTAAGGTTTGTTTCCTCTTGATGTAGCCTTCAGCACAGACTGGCGAATAACACTTTCAATGAAAGGCGTTGTTAGGCTGTCAAAAAACAAGAGTCTCCTGAAATCTCAGCACATATTTTTTTCCGACCTTAATGATACTTTCAAGTAATGAGCAGTACACCAATCAAACTTGGATGCCCAAGTTTCGTTCTCCTACGTTGATGCATTCGTTTGCAGTAACAGTTTGAATTTCTAGGTTTCACTCTGTTTTCTCCTATATTGACAGATGCAGCTAGAACTCTAAATCAAACACGGTTTGTGCTAGCTTCTTGAAACTTGACACAATAAAGTAGTTCTACGTTCTATCTCTAAGGTTTGTTTCCTCTTGATGTAGCCTAATGCAGGGACTGGCGAATAACACTTATATTGAAAGGGGTTGCCAAACTTTCAAAAAACTAGAGTCTCCTGAAATCTCAACATATATTTTTTCATCCAATCTTCATGACACATTCAAGTAATGATCAGTACACCATTCCCACTTGGATGCCCAAGTTTTGTTCTTCTAGGTTGAAGCATTCGTTTGCAGGAACAGTTTGAATTTTTAGGTTTCACTCTGTTTTCTCCTATATTGACAGATGCAGTTAGAACTTTAAATCAAACACGGTTTGTGCTAGCTTCTTGAAACTTGACACAATAAAGTAGTTCTACGTTCTATCTCTAAGGTTTGTTTCCTCTTGATGTAGCCTAATGCAGGGACTGGCGAATAACACTTATATTGAAAGCGGTTGCCAAACTTTCAAAAAACTAGAGTCTCCTGAAATCTCAACATATATTTTTTCATCCAATCTTCATGATACATTCAAGTAATGATCAGTACACCCTTCCCACTTCGATGCCCAAGTTTTGTTCTTCTAGGTTGAAGCATTCGTTTGCAGGAACAGTTTGAATTTTTAGGTTTCACTCTGTTTTCTCCTATATTGACAGATGCAGTTAGAACTTTAAATCAAACACGGTTTGTGCTAGCTACTTGAAACATGACACAATAAAGTAGTTCCACGTTCTATCCCTAAGGTTTGTTTCCTCTTGATGTACCATTAAGCAGAGACTGGCGAATAACACATTCAATGAAAGGCGTTGTTAGGCTGCCAAAAAACTACAGTCTCCTGAAATCTCATCATATATTTTTTCTTCTGACCTTCATGATACTTTCAAGTAATGAGCAGTGCACCAATCAAACTTGGATGCCCAAGTTTCGTTCTCCTAGGTTGAAGAATTCGTTTGCAAGAACACTTTGAATTTTTAGGTTTCACTCTCTTTTGTCCTATATTGACAGATGCAGTTCGAACTCTAAATCAAACACGGTTTGGGCTAGCTTCATGAAACTTGACAAAATACTATAGTTCTACGTTCTATCTCTAAGGTTTGTTTCCTCTTGATGTAGCCTAATGCAGTTACTGGCGAATAACACTTTTATTGAAAGGGGTTGCCAAACTTCCCAAAACTAGAGTCTTCTGAAATCTCAACATATATTTTTGCATCCAATCTTCATGATACTTTCGAGTAATGATCAGTACACTAATCCCACTTGGATGCTCAAGTTTCATTCTCCTATGTTGAAGCATTCGTTTGCAGTAACAGTTTTAATTTTTAGGTTTCACTGTTTTCTTCTATATTGACAAATGTAGTTCAAACTCTAAATCATACACGGTTTGGGCTAGCTTCTTGAAACTTGACACAATAAAGTAGTTCTACGTTCTATCCCTAAGGTTTGTTTCCTCTTGATGTAGCCTTCAGCACAGACTGGCGAATAACACTTTCAATGAAAGGCGTTGTTAGGCTGCCAAAAAACTAGAGTCTCCTGAAATCTCAACACATATTTTTTTCCGACCTTAATGATACTTTCAAGTAATGAGCAGTACACCAATCAAACTTGGATGCCCAAGTTTCGTTCTCCTAGGTTGATGCATTCGTTTGCAGTTACAGTTTGAATTTCTAGGTTTCACTCTGTTTTCTCCTATATGGACAGATGCAGCTAGAACTCTAAATCAAACACGGTTTGTGCTAGCTTCTTGAAACTTGACACAATAAAGTAGTTCTACGTTCTATCTCTAAGGTTTGTTTCCTCTTGATGTAGCCTAATGCAGGGACTGGCGAATAACACTTATATTGAAAGGGGTTGCCAAACTTTCAAAAAACTAGAGTCTCCTGAAATCTCAACATATATTTTTTCATCCAATCTTCATGATACATTCAAGTAATGATCAGTCCACCATTCCCACTTGGATGCCCAAGTTTTGTTCTTCTAGGTTGAAGCATTCGTTTGCAGGAACAGTTTGAAGTTTTAGGTTTCACTCTGTTTTCTCCTATATTGACAGATGCAGTTAGAACTTTAAATCAAACACGGTTTGTGCTAGCTACTTGAAACATGACACAATAAAGTAGTTCTACGTTCAATCCCTAAGGTTTGTTTCCTCTTGATGTAGCCTTAAGCAGAGACTGGCGAATAACACATTCAATGAAAGGCGTTGTTAGGCTGCCAAAAAACTACAGTCTCCTGAAATCTCATCATATATTTTTTCTTCTGACCTTCATGATACTTTCTAGTAATGAGCAGTGCACCTATCAAACTTGGATGCCCAAGTTTCGTTCTCCTAGGTTGAAGCATTCGTTTGCAGGAACAGTTTGAATTTTTAGGTTTCACTCTGTTTTGTCCTATATTGACAGATGCAGTTCGAACGCTAAATCAAACACGGTTTGTGCTAGCTTCTTGAAACTTGACAAAATACTGTAGTTCTACGTTCAATCTCTAAGGTTTGTTTCCTCTTGATGTAGCCTAATGCAGTTACTGGCGAATAACACTTTTATTGAAAGGGGTTGCCAAACTTCCCAAAACTAGAGTCTTCTGAAATCTCAACATATATTTTTTAATCCAATCTTCATGATACTTTCGAGTAATGATCAGTACACCAATCCCACTTGGATGCTCAAGTTTCCTTCTCCTACGTTGAAGCATTCGTTTGCAGTAACAGTTTGAATTTTTTGGTTTCATTCTGCTTTCTCCTATATTGACAAATGTAGTTCAAACTCTAAATCATACACGGTTTGGGCTAGCTTCTTGAAACTTGACACAATAAAGTAGTTCTACATTCTATCCCTAAGGTTTGTTTCCTCTTGATGTAGCCTTCAGCACAGACTGGCGAATAACACTTTCAATGAAAGGCGTTGTTAGGCTGCTAAAAAACTGGAGTCTCCTGAAATCTCAACACATATTTTTTTCCGACCTTAATGATACTATCAAGTAATGAGCAGTACACCAATCAAACTTGGATGCCCAAGTTTCGTTCTCCTAGGTTGATGCATTCGTTTGCAGTAACAGTTTGAATTTCTAGGTTTCACTCTGTTTTCTCCTATATTGACAGATGCAGCTAGAACTCTAAATCAAACACGGTTTGTGCTAGCTTCTTGAAACTTGACACAATAAAGTAGTTCTACGTTCTATTTCTAAGGTTTGTTTCCTCTTGATGTAGCCTAATGCAGGGACTGGCGAATAACACTTATATTGAAAGGGGTTGCCAAACTTTCAAAAAACTAGAGTCTCCTGAAATCTCAACATATATTTTTTCATCCAATCTTCATGATACATTCAAGTAATGATCAGTACACCATTCCCACTTGGATGCCCAAGTTTTGTTCTTCTAGGTTGAAGCATTCGTTTGCAGGAACAGTTTGAATTTTTAGGATTCACTCTGTTTTCTCCTATATTGACAGATTCAGTTAGAACTTTAAATCAAACACGGTTTGTGCTAGCTACTTGAAACATGACACAATAAAGTAGTTCTACGTTCTATCCCTAAGGTTTGTTTCCTCTTGATGTAGCCTTAAGCAGAGACTGGCGAATAACACATTCAATGAAAGGCGTTGTTAGGCTGCCAAAAAACTACAGTCTCCTGAAATCTCATCATATATTTTTTCTTCCGACCTTCATGATACTTTCAAGTAATGAGCAGTGCACCAATCAAACTTGGATGCCCAAGTTTCGTTCTCCTAGGTTGAAGCATTCGTTTGCAGGAACAGTTTGAATTTTTAGGTTTCACTCTGTTTTGTCCTATATTGACAGATGCAGTTCGAACTCTAAATCAAACACGGTTTGTGCTAGCTTCTTGAAACTTGACAAAATACTGTAGTTCTACGTTCTATCTCTAAGGTTTGTTTCCTCTTGATGTAGCCTAATGCAGGGACTGGCGAATAACACTTTTATTGAAAGGGGTTGCCAAACTTCCCAAAACTAGAGTCTTCTGAAATCTCAACATATATTTTTTTATCCAATCTTCATGATACTTTCGAGTAATGATCAGTACACCAATCCCACTTGGATGCTCAAGTTTCCTTCTCCTACGTTGAAGCATTCGTTTGCAGTAACAGTTTGAATTTTTAGGTTTCATTCTGCTTTCTCCTATATTGACAAATGTAGTTCAAACTCTAAATCATACACGGTTTGGGCTAGCTTCTTGAAACTTGACACAATAAAGTAGTTCTACATTCTATCCCTAAGGTTTGTTTCCTCTTGATGTAGCCTTCAGCACAGACTGGCGAATAACACTTTCAATGAAAGGCGTTGTTAGGCTGCCAAAAAACTAGAGTCTTCTGAAATCTCAACACATATTTTTTTCCGACCTTAATGATACTTTCAAGTAATGAGCAGTAAACCAATCAAACTTGGATGCCCAAGTTTCGTTCTCCTAGGTTGATACATTCGTTTGCAGTAACAGTTTGAATTTCTAGGTTTCACTCTGTTTTCTCCTATATTGACAGATGCAGCTAGAACTCTAAATCAAACACGGTTTGTGCTAGCTTCTTGAAACTTGACACAATAAAGTAGTTCTACGTTCTATCTCTAAGGTTTGTTTCCTCTTGATGTAGCCTAATGCAGGGACTGGCGAATAACTCTTATATTGAAAGGGGTTGCCAAAATTTCAAAAAACTAGAGTCTCCTGAAATCTCAACATATATTTTTTCATCCAATCTTCATGATACATTCAAGTAATGATCAGTACACCATTCCCACTTGGATGCCCAAGTTTTGTTCTTCTAGGTTGAAGCATTCGTTTGCAGGAACAGTTTGAATTTTTAGGTTTCACTCTGTTTTCTCCTATATTGACAGATGCAGTTAGAACTTTAAATCAAACACGGTTTGTGCTAGCTACTTGAAACATGACACAATAAAGTAGTTCTACGTTCTATCCCTAAGGTTTGTTTCCTCTTGATGTACCCTTAAGCAGAGACTGGCGAATAACACTTTCAATGAAAGGCGTTGTTAGGCTGCCAAAAAACTACAGTCTCCTGAAATCTCATCATATTTTTTTCTTCCGACCTTCATGATACTTTCAAGTAATGAGCAGTGCACCAATCAAACTTGGATGCCCAAGTTTCGTTCTCCTAGGTTGAAGCATTCGTTTGCAGGAACAGTTTGAATTTTTATTTTTCACTCTGTTTTGTCCTATATTGACAGATGCAGTTCGAACTCTAAATCAAACACGGTTTGTGCTAGCTTCTTGAAACTTGAAAAAATACTGTAGTTCTACGTTCTATCTCTAAGGTTTGTTTCCTCTTGATGTAGCCTAATGCAGGGACTGGCGAATAACACTTTTATTGAAAGGGGTTGCCAAACTTCCCAAAACTAGAGTCTTCTGAAATCTCAACATATATTTTTTTATCCAATCTTCATGATACTTTCGAGTAATGATCAGTACACCAATCCCACTTGGATGCTCAATTTCATTCTCCTACGTTGAAGCATACGTTTGCAGTAACAGTTTGAATTTTTAGGTTTCATTCTGCTTTCTCCTATATTGACAAATGTAGTTCAAACTCTAAATCATACACGGTTTGGGCTAGCTTCTTGAAACTTGACACAATAAAGTAGTTCTACATTCTATCCCTAAGGTTTGTTTCCTCTTGATGTAGCCTTCAGCACAGACTGGCGAATAACACTTTCAATGAAAGGCGTTGTTAGGCTGCCAAAAAACTAGAGTCTCCTGAAATCTCAACACATATTTTTTTCCGACCTTAATGATACTTTCAAGTAATGAGCAGTACACCAATCAAACTTGGATGCCAAAGCTTCGTTCTCCTAGGTTGATGCATTCGTTTGCAGTAACAGTTTGAATTTCTAGGTTTCACTCTGTTTTCTCCTATATTGACAGATGCAGCTAGAACTCTAAATCAAACACAGTTTGTGCTAGCTTCTTGAAACTTGACACAATAAAGTAGTTCTACGTTCTATCTCTAAGGTTTGTTTCCTCTTGATGTAGCCTAATGCAGGGACTGGCGAATAACACTTATATTGAAAGGGGTTGCCAAACTTTCAAAAAACTAGAGTCTCCTGAAATCTCAACATATATTTTTTCATCCAATCTTCATGATACATTCAAGTAATGATCAGTCCACCATTCCCACGTGGATGCCCAAGTTTTGTTCTTCTAGGTTGAAGCATTCGTTTGCAGGAACAGTTTGAATTTTTAGGTTTCACTCTGTTTTCTCCTATATTGACAGATGCAGTTAGAACTTTAAATCAAACACGGTTTGTGCTAGCTACTTGAAACATGACACAATAAAGTAGTTCTACGTTCTATCCCTAAGGTTTGTTTACTCTTGATGTAGCCTTAAGCAGAGACTGGCGAATAACACATTCAATGAAAGGCGTTGTTAGGCTGCCAAAAAACTACAGTCTCCTGAAATCTCATCATATATTTTTTCTTCCGACCATCATGATACTTTCAAGTAATGAGCAGTGCACCAATCAAACTTGGATGCCCAAGATTCGTTCTCCTAGGTTGAAGCATTCGTTTGCAGGAACAGTTTGAATTTTTAGGTTTCACTCTGTTTTGTCCTATATTGACAGATGCAGTTCGAACTCTAAATCAAACACGGTTTGTGCTAGCTTCTTGAAACTTGACAAAATACTGTAGTTCAACGTTCTATCTCTAAGGTTTGTTTCCTCTTGATGTAGCCTAATGCAGGGACTGGCGAATAACACTTTTATTGAAAGGGGTTGCCAAACTTCCCAAAACTAGAGTCTTCTTAAATCTCAACATATATTTTTTTTATCCAATCTTCATGATACTTTCGAGTAATGATCAGTACACCAATCCCACTTGGATGCTCAAGTTTCCTTCTCCTACGTTGAAGCATTCGTTTGCAGTAACAGTTTGAATTTTTAGGTTTCATTCTGCTTTCTCCTATATTGACAAATGTAGTTCAAACTCTAAATCATACACGGTTTGGGCTAGCTTCTTGAAACTTGACACAATAAAGTAGTTCTACATTCTATCCCTAAGGTTTGTTTCCTCTTGATGTAGCCTTCAGCACAGACTGGCGAATAACACTTTCAATGAAAGGCGTTGTTAGGCTGCCAAAAAACTAGAGTCTCCTGAAATCTCAACACATATTTTTTTCCGACCTTAATGACACTTTCAAGTAATGAGCAGTACACCAATCAAACTTGGATGCCCAAGTTTCGTTCTCCTAGTTTGATGCATTCGTTTGCAGTAACAGTTTGAATTTCTAGGTTTCACTCTGTTTTCTCCTATATTGAAAGATGCAGCTAGAACTCTAAATCAAACACGGTTTGTGCTAGCTTCTTGAAACTTGACACAATAAAGTAGTTCTACGTTCTATCTCTAAGGTTTGTTTCCTCTTGATGTAGCCTAATGCAGGGACTGGCGAATAACACTTATATTGAAAGGGGTTGCCAAACTTTCAAAAAACTAGAGTCTCCTGAAATCTCAACATATATTTTTTCATCCAATCTTCATGATACATTCAAGTAATGATCAGTACACCATTCCCACTTGGATGCCCAGGTTTTGTTCTTCTAGGTTGAAGCATTCGTTTGCAGGAACAGTTTGAATTTTTAGGTTTCACTCTGTTTTCTCCTATATTGACAGATGCAGTTAGAACTTTAAATCAAACACGGTTTGTGCTAGCTACTTGAAACATGACACAAGTAGTTCTACGTTCTATCCCTAAGGTTTGTTTCCTCTTGATGTAGCCTTAAGCAGAGACTGGCGAATAACACATTCAATGAAAGGCGTTGTTAGGCTGCCAAAAAACTACAGTCTCCTGAAATCTCATCATATATTTTTTCTTCCGACCTTCATGATACTTTCAAGTAATGAGCAGTGCACCAATCAAACTTGGATGCCCAAGTTTTGTTCTCCTAGGTTGAAGCATTCGTTTGCAGGAACAGTTTGAATTTTTAGGTTTCACTCTGTTTTGTCCTATATTGACAGATGCAGTTCGAACTCTAAATCAAACACGGTTTGTGCTAGCTTCTTGAAACTTGAAAAAATACTGTAGTTCTACGTTCTATCTCTAAGGTTTGTTTCCTCTTGATGTAGCCTAATGCAGGGACTGGCGAATAACACTTTTATTGAAAGGGGTTGCCAAACTTCCCAAAACTAGTGTCTTCTGAAATCTCAACATATATTTTTTTTATCCAATCTTCATGATACTTTCGAGTAATGATCAGTACACCAATCCCACTTGGATGCTCAAGTTTCTTTCTCCTACGTTGAAGCATTCGTTTGCAGTAACAGTTTGAATTTTTAGGTTTCATTCTGCTTTCTCCTATATTGACAAATGTAGTTCAAACTCTAAATCATACACGGTTTGGGCTAGCTTCTTGAAACTTGACACAATAAAGTAGTTCTACATTCTATCCCTAAGGTTTGTTTCCTCTTGATGTAGCTTTCAGCACAGACTGGAGAATAACACTTTCAATGAAAGGCGTTGTTAGGCTGCCAAAAAACTAGAGTCTCCTGAAATCTAAACACATATTTTGTTCCGACCTTAATGACACTTTCAAGTAATGAGCAGTACACCAATCAAACTTGGATGCCCAAGTTTCGTTCTCCTAGGTTGATGCATTCGTTTGCAGTAACAGTTTGAATTTCTAGGTTTCACTCTGTTTTCTCCTATATTGAAAGATGCAGCTAGAACTCTAAATCAAACACGGTTTGTGCTTGCTTCTTGAAACTTGACACAATAAAGTAGTTCTACGTTCTATCTCTAAGGTTTGTTTCCTCTTGATGTAGCCTAATGCAGGGACTGGCGAATAACACTTATATTGAAAGGGGTTGCCAAACTTTCAAAAAACTAGAGTCTCCTGAAATCTCAACATATATTTTTTCATCCAATCTTCATGATACATTCAAGGAATGATCAGTACACCATTCCCACTTGGATGCCCAAGTTTTGTTCTTCTAGGTTGAAGCATTCGTTTGCAGGAACAGTTTGAATTTTTAGGTTTCACTCTGTTTTGTCCTATATTGACAGATGCAGTTCGAACTCTAAATCAAACACGGTTTGTGCTAGCTTCTTGAAACTTGACAAAATACTGTAGTTCTATGTTCTATCTCTAAGGTTTGTTTCCTCTTGATGTAGCCTAATGCAGTTAAGGGCGAATAACACTTTTATTGAAAGGGGTTGCCAAACTTCCCAAAACTAGAGTCTTCTGAAATCTCAACATATATTTTTTTATCCAATCTTCATGATACTTTCGAGTAATGATCTGTACACCAATCCCACTTGGATGCTCAAGTTTCCTTCTCCTACGTTGACGTTGAAGCATTCATTTGCAGTAACAGTTTGAATTTTTAGGTTTCATTCTGCTTTCTCCTATATTGACAAATGTAGTTCAAACTCTAAAGCATACACGGTTTGGGCTAGCTTCTTGAAACTTGACACAATAAAGTAGTTCTACATTCTATCCCTAAGGTTTGTTTCCTCTTGATGTAGCCTTCAGCACAGACTGGCGAATAACACTTTCAATGAAAGGCGTTGTTAGGCTGCCAAAAAACTAGAGTCTCCTGAAATCTCAACACATATTTTTTTCCGACCTTAATGATACTTTCAAGTAATGAGCAGTAAACCAATCAAACTTGGATGCCCAAGTTTCGTTCTCCTATGTTGATACATTCGTTTGCAGTAACAGTTTGAATTTCTAGGTTTCACTCTGTTTTCTCCTATATTGACAGAGGCAGCTAGAACTCTAAATCAAACACGGTTTGTGCTAGCTTCTTGAAACTTGACACAATAAAGTAGTTCTACGTTCTATCTCTAAGGTTTGTTTCCTCTTGATGTAGCCTAATGCAGTTACTGGCGAATAACACTTTTATTGAAAGGGGTTGCCAAACTTCCAAAAACTAGAGTCTTCTGAAATCTCAACATATATTTTTGCATCCAATCTTCATGATACTTTCGAGTAATGATCAGGACACCAATTCCACTTGGATGCTCAAGTTTCCTTCTCCTACGTTGAAGCATTCGTTTGCAGTAACAGTTTGAATTTTTAGGTTTCATTCTGCTTTCTCCTATATTGACAAATGTAGTTCAAACTCTAAATCATACACGGTTTGGGCTAGCTTCTTGAAACTTGACACAATAAAGTAGTTCTACATTCTATCCCTAAGGTTTGTTTCCTCTTGATGTAGCCTTCAGCACAGACTGGCGAATAACACTTTCAATGAAAGGCGTTGTTAGGCTGCCAAAAAACTAGAGTCTCCTGAAATCTCAACACATATTTTTTTCCGACCTTAATGATACTTTCAAGTAATGAGCAGTACACCAATCAAACTTGGATGCCCAAGTTTCGTTCTCCTAGGTTGATGCATTCGTTTGCAGTAACAGTTTGAATTTCTAGGTTTCACTCTGTTTTCTCCTATATTGACAGATGCAGCTAGAAATCTAAATCAAACACGGTTTGTGCTAGCTTCTTGAAACTTGACACAATAAAGTAGTTCTACGTTCTATTTCTAAGGTTTGTTTCCTCTTGATGTAGCCTAATGCAGGGACTGGCGAATAACACTTATATTGAAAGGGGTTGCCAAACTTTCAAAAAACTAGAGTCTCCTGAAATCTCAACATATATTTTTTCATCCAATCTTCATGATACATTCAAGTAATGATCAGTACACCATTCCCACTTGGATGCCCAAGTTTGGTTCTTCTAGGTTGAAGCATTCGTTTGCAGGAAAAGTTTGAATTTTTAGGTTTCACTCTGTTTTCTCCTATATTGACAGATGCAGTTAGAACTTTAAATCAAACACGGTTTGTGCTAGCTACTTGAAACATGACACAATAAAGTAGTTCTACGATCTATCCCTAAGGTTTGTTTCCTCCTGATGTACCCTTAAGCAGAGACTGGCGAATAACACATTCAATGAAAGGCGTTGTTAGGCTGCCAAAAAACTACAGTCTCCTGAAATCTCATCATATATTTTTTCTTCCGACCTTCATGATACTTTCAAGTAATGAGCAGTGCACCAATCAAACTTGGATGCCCAAGTTTCGTTCTCCTAGGTTGAAGCATTCGTTTGCAGGAACAGTTTGAATTTTTAGGTTTCACTCTGTTTTGTCCTATATTGACAGATGCAGTTCGAACTCTAAATCAAACACGGTTTGTGCTAGCTTCTTGAAACTTGACAAAATACTGTAGTTCTATGTTCTATCTCTAAGGTTTGTTTCCTCTTGATGTAGCCTAATGCAGGGACTGGAGAATAACACTTTTATTGAAAGGGGTTGCCAAACTTCCCAAAACTAGAGTCTTCTGAAATCTCAACATATATTTTTTTATCCAATCTTCATGATACTTTCGAGTAATGATCAGTACACCAATCCCACTTGGATGCTCAAGTTTCATTCTCCTACGTTGAAGCATTCGTTTGCAGTAACAGTTTGAATTTTTAGGTTTCATTCTGCTTTCTCCTATATTGACAAATGTAGTTCAAACTCTAAATCATACACGGTTTGGGCTAGCTTCTTGAAACTTGACACAATAAAGTAGTTCTACATTCTATCCCTAAGGTTTGTTTCCTCTTGATGTAGCCTTCAGCACAGACTGGCGAATAACACTTTCAATGAAAGGCGTTGTTAGTCTGCCAAAAAACTAGAGTCTCCTGAAATCTCAACACATATTTTTTTCCGACCTTAATGATACTTTCAAGTAATGAGCAGTACACCAATCAAACTTGGATGCCCAAGTTTCGTTCTCCTAGGTTGATGCATTCGTTTGCAGTAACAGTTTGAATTTCTAGGTTTCACTCTGTTTTCTCCTATATTGACAGATGCAGCTAGAACTCTAAATCAAACACGGTTTGTGCTAGCTTCTTGAAACTTGACACAATAAAGTAGTTCTACGTTCTATCTCTAAGGTTTGTTTCCTCTTGATGTAGCCTAATGCAGGGACTGGCGAATAACACTTATATTGAAAGGGGTTGCCAAACTTTCAAAAAACTAGAGTCTCCTGAAATCTCAACATATATTTTTTCATCCAATCTTCATGATACATTCAAGTAATGATCAGTACACCATTCCCACTTGGATGCCCAAGTTTTGTTCTTCTAGGTTGAAGCATTCGTTTGCAGGAACAGTTTGAATTTTTAGGTTTCACTCTGTTTTCTCCTATATTGACAGATGCAGTTAGAACTTTAAATCAAACACGGTTTGTGCTAGCTACTTGAAACATGACACAATAAAGTAGTTCTACGTTCTATCCCTAAGGTTTGTTTCCTCTTGATGTACCCTTAAGCAGAGACTGGCGAATAACACATTCAATGAAAGGCGTTGTTAGGCTGCCAAAAAACTACAGTCTCCTGAAATCTCATCATATACTTTTTCTTCCGACCTTCATGATACTTTCAAGTAATGAGCAGTGCACCAATCAAACTTGGATGCCCAAGTTTCGTTCTCCTAGGTTGAAGCATTCGTTTGCAGGAACAGTTTGAATTTTTAGGTTTCACTCTGTTTTGTCCTATATTGACAGATGCAGTTCGAACTCTAAATCAAACACGGTTTGTGCTAGCTTCTTGAAACTTGACAAAATACTGTAGTTCTACGTTCTATCTCTAAGGTTTGTTTGCTCTTGATGTAGCCTAATGCAGTTACTGGCGAATAACACTTTTATTGAAAGGGGTTGCCAAACTTCCCAAAACTAGAGTCTTCTTAAATCTCAACATATATTTTTTTATCCAATCTTCATGATACTTTCGAGTAATGATCAGTACACCAATCCCACTTGGATGCTCAAGTTTCCTTCTCCTACGTTGAAGCATTCCTTTGCAGTAACAGTTTAATTTTTAGGTTTCATTCTGCTTTCTCCTATATTGACAAATGTAGTTCAAACTCTAAATCATACACGGTTTGGGCTAGCTTCTTGAAACTTGACACAATAAAGTAGTTCTACATTCTATCCCTAAGGTTTGTTTCCTCTTGATGTAGCCTTCAGCACAGACTGGCGAATAACACTTTCAATGAAAGGCGTTGTTAGGCTGCCAAAAAACTAGAGTCTCCTGAAATCTCAACACATATTTTTTTCCGACCTTAATGATACTTTCAAGTAATGAGCAGTACACCAATCAAACTTGGATGCCCACGTTTCGTTCTCCTAGGTTGATGCATTCGTTTGCAGTAACAGATTGAATTTCTAGGTTTCACTCTGTTTTCTCCTATATTGACAGATGCAGCTAGAACTCTAAATCAAACACGGTTTGTGCTAGCTTCTTGAAACTTGACCCAATAAAGTAGTTCTACGTTCTATCTCTAAGGTTTGTTTCCTCTTGATGTAGCCTAATGCAGGGACTGGCGAATAACACTTATATTGAAAGCGGTTGCCAAACTTTCAAAAAACTAGAGTCTCCTGAAATCTCAACATATATTTTTTCATCCAATCTTCATGATACATTCAAGTAATGATCAGTACACCTTTCCCACTTCGATGCCCAAGTTTTGTTCTTCTAGGTTGAAGCATTCGTTTGCAGGAACAGTTTGAATTTTTAGGTTTCACTCTGTTTTCTCCTATATTGACAGATGCAGTTAGAACTTTAAATCAAACACGGTTTGTGCTAGCTACTTGAAACATGACACAATAAAGTAGTTCTACGTTCTATCCCTAAGGTTTGTTTCCTCTTGATGTAGCCTTAAGCAGAGACTGGCGAATAACACATTCAATGAAAGGCGTTGTTAGGCTGCCAAAAAACTACAGTCTCCTGAAATCTCATCATATATTTTTTCTTCCGACCTTCATGATACTTTCAAGTAATGAGCAGTGCACCAATCAAACTTGGATGCCCAAGTTTCGTTCTCCTAGGTTGAAGCATTCGTTTGCAGGAACAGTTTGAATTTTTAGGTTTCACTCTGTTTTGTCCTATATTGACAGATGCAGTTCGAACTCTAAATCAAACACGGTTTGTGCTAGCTTCTTGAAACTTGACAAAATACTGTAGTTCTATGTTCTATCTCTAAGGTTTGTTTCCTCTTGATGTAGCCTAATGCAGGGACTGGAGAATAACACTTTTATTGAAAGGGGTTGCCAAACTTCCCAAAACTAGAGTCTTCTGAAATCTCAACATATATTTTTTTATCCAATCTTCATGATACTTTCGAGTAATGATCAGTACACCAATCCCACTTGGATGCTCAAGTTTCATTCTCCTACGTTGAAGCATTCGTTTGCAGTAACAGTTTGAATTTTTAGGTTTCATTCTGCTTTCTCCTATATTGACAAATGTAGTTCAAACTCTAAATCATACACGGTTTGGGCTAGCTTCTTGAAACTTGACACAATAAAGTAGTTCTACATTCTATCCCTAAGGTTTGTTTCCTCTTGATGTAGCCTTCAGCACAGACTGGCGAATAACACTTTCAATGAAAGGCGTTGTTAGTCTGCCAAAAAACTAGAGTCTCCTGAAATCTCAACACATATTTTTTTCCGACCTTAATGATACTTTCAAGTAATGAGCAGTACACCAATCAAACTTGGATGCCCAAGTTTCGTTCTCCTAGGTTGATGCATTCGTTTGCAGTAACAGTTTGAATTTCTAGGTTTCACTCTGTTTTCTCCTATATTGACAGATGCAGCTAGAACTCTAAATCAAACACGGTTTGTGCTAGCTTCTTGAAACTTGACACAATAAAGTAGTTCTACGTTCTATCTCTAAGGTTTGTTTCCTCTTGATGTAGCCTAATGCAGGGACTGGCGAATAACACTTATATTGAAAGGGGTTGCCAAACTTTCAAAAAACTAGAGTCTCCTGAAATCTCAACATATATTTTTTCATCCAATCTTCATGATACATTCAAGTAATGATCAGTACACCATTCCCACTTGGATGCCCAAGTTTTGTTCTTCTAGGTTGAAGCATTCGTTTGCAGGAACAGTTTGAATTTTTAGGTTTCACTCTGTTTTCTCCTATATTGACAGATGCAGTTAGAACTTTAAATCAAACACGGTTTGTGCTAGCTACTTGAAACATGACACAATAAAGTAGTTCTACGTTCTATCCCTAAGGTTTGTTTCCTCTTGATGTACCCTTAAGCAGAGACTGGCGAATAACACATTCAATGAAAGGCGTTGTTAGGCTGCCAAAAAACTACAGTCTCCTGAAATCTCATCATATACTTTTTCTTCCGACCTTCATGATACTTTCAAGTAATGAGCAGTGCACCAATCAAACTTGGATGCCCAAGTTTCGTTCTCCTAGGTTGAAGCATTCGTTTGCAGGAACAGTTTGAATATTTAGGTTTCACTCTGTTTTGTCCTATATTGACAGATGCAGTTCGAACTCTAAATCAAACACGGTTTGTGCTAGCTTCTTGAAACTTGACAAAATACTGTAGTTCTACGTTCTATCTCTAAGGTTTGTTTCCTCTTGATGTAGCCTAATGCAGTTACTGGCGAATAACACTTTTATTGAAAGGGGTTGCCAAACTTCCCAAAACTAGAGTCTTCTTAAATCTCAACATATATTTTTTTATCCAATCTTCATGATACTTTCGAGTAATGATCAGTACACCAATCCCACTTGGATGCTCAAGTTTCCTTCTCCTACGTTGAAGCATTCGTTTGCAGTAACAGTTTGAATTTTTAGGTTTCATTCTGCTTTCTCCTATATTGACAAATGTAGTTCAAACTCTAAATCATACACGGTTTGGGCTAGCTTCTTGAAACTTGACACAATAAAGTAGTTCTACATTCTATCCCTAAGGTTTGTTTCCTCTTGATGTAGCCTTCAGCACAGACTGGCGAATAACACTTTCAATGAAAGGCGTTGTTAGTCTGCCAAAAAACTAGAGTCTCCTGAAATCTCAACACATATTTTTTTCCGACCTTAATGATACTTTCAAGTAATGAGCAGTACACCAATCAAACTTGGATGCCCAAGTTTCGTTCTCCTAGGTTGATGCATTCGTTTGCAGTAACAGTTTGAATTTCTAGGTTTCACTCTGTTTTCTCCTATATTGACAGATGCAGCTAGAAATCTAAATCAAACATGGTTTGTGCTAGCTTCTTGAAACTTGACACAATAAAGTAGTTCTACGTTCTATCTCTAAGGTTTGTTTCCTCTTGATGTAGCCTAATGCAGGGACTGGCGAATAACACTTATATTGAAAGGGGTTGCCAAACTTTCAAAAAACTAGAGTCTCCTGAAATCTCAACATATATTTTTTCATCCAATCTTCATGATACATTCAAGTAATGATCAGTACACCATTCCCACTTGGATGCCCAAGTTTTGTTCTTCTAGGTTGAAGCATTCGTTTGCAGGAACAGTTTGAATTTTTAGGTTTCACTCTGTTTTCTCCTATATTGACAGATGCAGTTAGAACTTTAAATCAAACACGGTTTGTGCTAGCTACTTGAAACATGACACAATAAAGGAGTTCTACGTTCTATCCCTAAGGTTTGTTTCCTCTTGATGTAGCCTTAAGCAGAGACTGGCGAATAACACATTCAATGAAAGGCGTTGTTAGGCTGCCAAAAAACTACAGTCTCCTGAAATCTCATCATATATTTTTTCTTCCGACCTTCATGATACTTTCAAGTAATGAGCAGTGCACCAATCAAACTTGGATGCCCAAGTTTCGTTCTCCTAGGTTGAAGCATTCGTTTGCAGGAACAGTTTGAATTTTTAGGTTTCACTCTGTTTTGTCCTATATTGACAGATGCAGTTCGAACTCTAAATCAAACACGGTTTGTGCTAGCTTCTTGAAACTTGACAAAATACTGTAGTTCTACGTTCTATCTCTAAGGTTTGTTTCCTCTTGATGTAGCCTAATGCAGTTACTGGCGAATAACACTTTTATTGAAAGGGGTTGCCAAACTTCCCAAAACTAGAGTCTTCTTAAATCTCAACATATATTTTTTTATCCAATCTTCATGATACTTTCGAGTAATGATCAGTACACCAATCCCACTTGGATGCTCAAGTTTCCTTCTCCTACGTTGAAGCATTCCTTTGCAGTAACAGTTTAATTTTTAGGTTTCATTCTGCTTTCTCCTATATTGACAAATGTAGTTCAAACTCTAAATCATACACGGTTTGGGCTAGCTTCTTGAAACTTGACACAATAAAGTAGTTCTACATTCTATCCCTAAGGTTTGTTTCCTCTTGATGTAGCCTTCAGCACAGACTGGCGAATAACACTTTCAATGAAAGGCGTTGTTAGGCTGCCAAAAAACTAGAGTCTCCTGAAATCTCAACACATATTTTTTTCCGACCTTAATGATACTTTCAAGTAATGAGCAGTACACCAATCAAACTTGGATGCCCACGTTTCGTTCTCCTAGGTTGATGCATTCGTTTGCAGTAACAGATTGAATTTCTAGGTTTCACTCTGTTTTCTCCTATATTGACAGATGCAGCTAGAACTCTAAATCAAACACGGTTTGTGCTAGCTTCTTGAAACTTGACCCAATAAAGTAGTTCTACGTTCTATCTCTAAGGTTTGTTTCCTCTTGATGTAGCCTAATGCAGGGACTGGCGAATAACACTTATATTGAAAGCGGTTGCCAAACTTTCAAAAAACTAGAGTCTCCTGAAATCTCAACATATATTTTTTCATCCAATCTTCATGATACATTCAAGTAATGATCAGTACACCTTTCCCACTTCGATGCCCAAGTTTTGTTCTTCTAGGTTGAAGCATTCGTTTGCAGGAACAGTTTGAATTTTTAGGTTTCACTCTGTTTTCTCCTATATTGACAGATGCAGTTAGAACTTTAAATCAAACACGGTTTGTGCTAGCTACTTGAAACATGACACAATAAAGTAGTTCTACGTTCTATCCCTAAGGTTTGTTTCCTCTTGATGTAGCCTTAAGCAGAGACTGGCGAATAACACATTCAATGAAAGGCGTTGTTAGGCTGCCAAAAAACTACAGTCTCCTGAAATCTCATCATATATTTTTTCTTCCGACCTTCATGATACTTTCAAGTAATGAGCAGTGCACCAATCAAACTTGGATGCCCAAGTTTCGTTCTCCTAGGTTGAAGCATTCGTTTGCAGGAACAGTTTGAATTTTTAGGTTTCACTCTGTTTTGTCCTATATTGACAGATGCAGTTCGAACTCTAAATCAAACACGGTTTGTGCTAGCTTCTTGAAACTTGACAAAATACTGTAGTTCTATGTTCTATCTCTAAGGTTTGTTTCCTCTTGATGTAGCCTAATGCAGGGACTGGAGAATAACACTTTTATTGAAAGGGGTTGCCAAACTTCCCAAAACTAGAGTCTTCTGAAATCTCAACATATATTTTTTTATCCAATCTTCATGATACTTTCGAGTAATGATCAGTACACCAATCCCACTTGGATGCTCAAGTTTCATTCTCCTACGTTGAAGCATTCGTTTGCAGTAACAGTTTGAATATTTAGGTTTCATTCTGCTTTCTCCTATATTGACAAATGTAGTTCAAACTCTAAATCATACACGGTTTGGGCTAGCTTCTTGAAACTTGACACAATAAAGTAGTTCTACATTCTATCCCTAAGGTTTGTTTCCTCTTGATGTAGCCTTCAGCACAGACTGGCGAATAACACTTTCAATGAAAGGCGTTGTTAGGCTGCCAAAAAACTAGAGTCTCCTGAAATCTCAACACATATTTTTTTCCGACCTTAATGATACTTTCAAGTAATGAGCAGTACACCAATCAAACTTGGATGCCCAAGTTTCGTTCTCCTAGGTTGATGCATTCGTTTGCAGTAACAGTTTGAATTTCTAGGTTTCACTCTGTTTTCTCCTATATTGACAGATGCAGCTAGAACTGTAAATCAAACACGGTTTGTGCTAGCTTCTTGAAACTTGACACAATAAAGTAGTTCTACGTTCTATCTCTAAGGTTTGTTTCCTCTTGATGTAGCCTAATGCAGGGACTGGCGAATAACACTTATATTGAAAGGGGTTGCCAAACTTTCAAAAAACTAGAGTCTCCTGAAATCTCAACATATATTTTTTCATCCAATCTTCATGATACATTCAAGTAATGATCAGTACACCATTCCCACTTGGATGCCCAAGTTTTGTTCTTCTAGGTTGAAGCATTCGTTTGCAGGAACAGTTTGAATTTTTAGGTTTCACTCTGTTTTCTCCTATATTGACAGATGCAGTTAGAACTTTAAATCAAACACGGTTTGTGCTAGCTACTTGAAACATGACACAATAAAGTAGTTCTACGTTCTATGCCTAAGGTTTGTTTCCTCTTGATGTAGCCTTAAGCAGAGACTGGCGAATAACACATTCAATGAAAGGCGTTGTTAGGCTGCCAAAAAACTACAGTCTCCTGAAATCTCATCATATATTTTTTCTTCCGACCTTCATGATACTTTCAAGTAATGAGCAGTGCACCAATCAAACTTGGATGCCCAAGTTTCGTTCTCCTAGGTTGAAGCATTCGTTTGCAGGAACAGTTTGAATTTTTAGGTTTCACTCTGTTTTGTCCTATATTGACAGATGCAGTTCGAACTCTAAATCAAACACGGTTTGTGCTAGCTTCTTGAAACTTGACAAAATACTGTAGTTCTACGTTCTATCTCTAAGGTTTGTTTCCTCTTGATGTAGCCTAATGCAGTTACTGGCGAATAACACTTTTATTGAAAGTTGTTGCCAAACTTCCCAAAACTAGAGTCTTCTTAAATCTCAACATATATTTTTTTATCCAATCTTCATGATACTTTCGAGTAATGATCAGTACACCAATCCCACTTGGATGCTCAAGTTTCCTTCTCCTACGTTGAAGCATTCGTTTGCAGTAACAGTTTGAATTTTTAGGTTTCATTCTGCTTTCTCCTATATTGACAAATGTAGTTCAAACTCTAAATCATACACGGTTTGGGCTAGCTTCTTGAAACTTGACACAATAAAGTAGTTCTACATTCTATCCCTAAGGTTTGTTTCCTCTTGATGTAGCCTTCAGCACAGACTGGCGAATAACACTTTCAATGAAAGGCGTTGTTAGGCTGCCAAAAAACTAGAGTCTCCTGAAATCTCAACACATATTTTTTTCCGACCTTAATGATACTTTCAAGTAATGAGCAGTACACCAATCAAACTTGGATGCCCAAGTTTCGTTCTCCTAGGTTGATGCATTCGTTTGCAGTTACAGTTTGAATTTCTAGGTTTCACTCTGTTTTCTCCTATATTGACAGATGCAGCTAGAACTCTAAATCAAACACGGTTTGTGCTAGCTTCTTGAAACTTGACCCAATAAAGTAGTTCTACGTTCTATCTCTAAGGTTTGTTTCCTCTTGATGTAGCCTAATGCAGGGACTGGCGAATAACACTTATATTGAAAGCGGTTGCCAAACTTTCAAAAAACTAGAGTCTCCTGAAATCTCAACATATATTTTTTCATCCAATCTTCATGATACATTCAAGTAATGATCAGTACACCTTTCCCACTTCGATGCCCAAGTTTTGTTCTTCTAGGTTGAAGCATTCGTTTGCAGGAACAGTTTGAATTTTTAGGTTTCACTCTGTTTTCTCCTATATTGACAGATGCAGTTAGAACTTTAAATCAAACACGGTTTGTGCTAGCTACTTGAAACATGACACAATAAAGTAGTTCTACGTTCTATCCCTAAGGTTTGTTTCCTCTTGATGTAGCCTTAAGCAGAGACTGGCGAATAACACATTCAATGAAAGGCGTTGTTAGGCTGCCAAAAAACTACAGTCTCCTGAAATCTCATCATATATTTTTTCTTCCGACCTTCATGATACTTTCAAGTAATGAGCAGTGCACCAATCAAACTTGGATGCCCAAGTTTCGTTCTCCTAGGTTGAAGCATTCGTTTGCAGGAACAGTTTGAATTTTTAGGTTTCACTCTGTTTTGTCCTATATTGACAGATGCAGTTCGAACTCTAAATCAAACACGGTTTGTGCTAGCTTCTTGAAACTTGACAAAATACTGTAGTTCTATGTTCTATCTCTAAGGTTTGTTTCCTCTTGATGTAGCCTAATGCAGGGACTGGAGAATAACACTTTTATTGAAAGGGGTTGCCAAACTTCCCAAAACTAGAGTCTTCTGAAATCTCAACATATATTTTTTTATCCAATCTTCATGATACTTTCGAGTAATGATCAGTACACCAATCCCACTTGGATGCTCAAGTTTCATTCTCCTACGTTGAAGCATTCGTTTGCAGTAACAGTTTGAATATTTAGGTTTCATTCTGCTTTCTCCTATATTGACAAATGTAGTTCAAACTCTAAATCATACACGGTTTGGGCTAGCTTCTTGAAACTTGACACAATAAAGTAGTTCTACATTCTATCCCTAAGGTTTGTTTCCTCTTGATGTAGCCTTCAGCACAGACTGGCGAATAACACTTTCAATGAAAGGCGTTGTTAGGCTGCCAAAAAACTAGAGTCTCCTGAAATCTCAACACATATTTTTTTCCGACCTTAATGATACTTTCAAGTAATGAGCAGTACACCAATCAAACTTGGATGCCCAAGTTTCGTTCTCCTAGGTTGATGCATTCGTTTGCAGTAACAGTTTGAATTTCTAGGTTTCACTCTGTTTTCTCCTATATTGACAGATGCAGCTAGAACTGTAAATCAAACACGGTTTGTGCTAGCTTCTTGAAACTTGACACAATAAAGTAGTTCTACGTTCTATCTCTAAGGTTTGTTTCCTCTTGATGTAGCCTAATGCAGGGACTGGCGAATAACACTTATATTGAAAGGGGTTGCCAAACTTTCAAAAAACTAGAGTCTCCTGAAATCTCAACATATATTTTTTCATCCAATCTTCATGATACATTCAAGTAATGATCAGTACACCATTCCCACTTGGATGCCCAAGTTTTGTTCTTCTAGGTTGAAGCATTCGTTTGCAGGAACAGTTTGAATTTTTAGGTTTCACTCTGTTTTCTCCTATATTGACAGATGCAGTTAGAACTTTAAATCAAACACGGTTTGTGCTAGCTACTTGAAACATGACACAATAAAGTAGTTCTACGTTCTATGCCTAAGGTTTGTTTCCTCTTGATGTACCCTTAAGCAGAGACTGGCGAATAACACATTCAATGAAAGGCGTTGTTAGGCTGCCAAAAAACTACAGTCTCCTGAAATCTCATCATATATTTTTTCTTCCGACCTTCATGATACTTTCAAGTAATTAGCAGTGCACCAATCAAACTTGGATGCCCAAGTTTCGTTCTCCTAGGTTGAAGCATTCGTTTGCAGGAACAGTTTGAATTTTTAGGTTTCACTCTGTTTTGTCCTATATTGACAGATGCAGTTCGAACTCTAAATCAAACACGGTTTGTGCTAGCTTCTTGAAACTTGACAAAATACTGTAGTTCTACGTTCTATCTCTAAGGTTTGTTTCCTCTTGATGTAGCCTAATGCAGTTACTGGCGAATAACACTTTTATTGAAAGTTGTTGCCAAACTTCCCAAAACTAGAGTCTTCTTAAATCTCAACATATATTTTTTTATCCAATCTTCATGATACTTTCGAGTAATGATCAGTACACCAATCCCACTTGGATGCTCAAGTTTCCTTCTCCTACGTTGAAGCATTCGTTTGCAGTAACAGTTTGAATTTTTAGGTTTCATTCTGCTTTCTCCTATATTGACAAATGTAGTTCAAACTCTAAATCATACACGGTTTGGGCTAGCTTCTTGAAACTTGACACAATAAAGTAGTTCTACATTCTATCCCTAAGGTTTGTTTCCTCTTGATGTAGCCTTCAGCACAGACTGGCGAATAACACTTTCAATGAAAGGCGTTGTTAGGCTGCCAAAAAACTAGAGTCTCCTGAAATCTCAACACATATTTTTTTCCGACCTTAATGATACTTTCAAGTAATGAGCAGTACACCAATCAAACTTGGATGCCCAAGTTTCGTTCTCCTAGGTTGATGCATTCGTTTGCAGTAACAGTTTGAATTTCTAGGTTTCACTCTGTTTTCTCCTATATTGACAGATGCAGCTAGAACTGTAAATCAAACACGGTTTGTGCTAGCTTCTTGAAACTTGACACAATAAAGTAGTTCTACGTTCTATCTCTAAGGTTTGTTTCCTCTTGATGTAGCCTAATGCAGGGACTGGCGAATAACACTTATATTGAAAGGGGTTGCCAAACTTTCAAAAAACTAGAGTCTCCTGAAATCTCAACATATATTTTTTCATCCAATCTTCATGATACATTCAAGTAATGATCAGTACACCATTCCCACTTGGATGCCCAAGTTTTGTTCTTCTAGGTTGAAGCATTCGTTTGCAGGAACAGTTTGAATTTTTAGGTTTCACTCTGTTTTCTCCTATATTGACAGATGCAGTTAGAACTTTAAATCAAACACGGTTTGTGCTAGCTACTTGAAACATGACACAATAAAGTAGTTCTACGTTCTATCCCTAAGGTTTGTTTCCTCTTGATATACCCTTAAGCAGAGACTGGCGAATAACACATTCAATGAAAGGCGTTGTTAGGCTGCCAAAAAACTACAGTCTCCTGAAATCTCATCATATATTTTTTCTTCCGACCTTCATGATACTTTCAAGTAATGAGCAGTGCACCAATCAAACTTGGATGCCCAAGTTTCGTTCTCCTAGGTTGAAGCATTCGTTTGCAGGAACAGTTTGAATTTTTAGGTTTCACTCTGTTTTGTCCTATATTGACAGATGCAGTTTGAACTCTAAATCAAACACGGTTTGTGCTAGCTTCTTGAAACTTGACAAAATACTGTAGTTCTACGTTCTATCTCTAAGGTTTGTTTCCTCTTGATGTAGCCTAATGCAGTTACTGGCGAATAACACTTTTATTGAAAGGGGTTGCCAAACTTCCCAAAACTAGAGTCTTCTTAAATCTCAACATATATTTTTTTATCCAATCTTCATGATACTTTCGAGTAATGATCAGTACACCAATCCCACTTGGATGCTCAAGTTTCCTTCTCCTACGTTGAAGCATTCGTTTGCAGTAACAGTTTGAATTTTTAGGTTTCATTCTGCTTTCTCCTATATTGACAAATGTAGTTCAAACTCTAAATCATACACGGTTTGGGCTAGCTTCTTGAAACTTGACACAATAAAGTAGTTCTACATTCTATCCCTAAGGTTTGTTTCCTCTTGATGTAGCCTTCAGCACAGACTGGCGAATAACACTTTCAATGAAAGGCGTTGTTAGGCTGCCAAAAAACTAGAGTCTCCTGAAATCTCAACACATATTTTTTTCCGACCTTAATGATACTTTCAAGTAATGAGCAGTACACCAATCAAACTTGGATGCCCAAGTTTCGTTCTCCTAGGTTGATGCATTCGTTTGCAGTAACTGTTTGAATTTCTAGGTTTCACTCTGTTTTCTCCTATATTGACAGATGCAGCTAGAACTCTAAATCAAACACGGTTTGTGCTAGCTTCTTGAAACTTGACACAATAAAGTAGTTCTACAATCTATCTCTAAGGTTTGTTTCCTCTTGATGTAGCCTAATGCAGGGACTGGCGAATAACACTTATATTGAAAGCGGTTGCCAAACTTTCAAAAAACTAGAGTCTCCTGAAATCTCAACATATATTTTTTCATCCAATCTTCATGATACATTCAAGTAATGATCAGTACACCTTTCCCACTTCGATGCCCAAGTTTTGTTCTTCTAGGTTGAAGCATTCGTTTGCAGGAACAGTTTGAATTTTTAGGTTTCACTCTGTTTTCTCCTATATTGACAGATGCAGTTAGAACTTTAAATCAAACACGGTTTGTGCTAGCTACTTGAAACATGACACAATAAAGTAGTTCTACGTTCTATCCCTAAGGTTTGTTTCCTCTTGATGTACCCTTAAGCAGAGACTGGCGAATAACACATTCAATGAAAGGCGTTGTTAGGCTGCCAAAAAACTACAGTCTCCTGAAATCTCATCATATATTTTTTCTTCCGACCTTCATGATACTTTCAAGTAATGAGCAGTGCACCAATCAAACTTGGATGCCCAAGTTTCGTTCTCCTAGGTTGAAGCATTCGTTTGCAGGAACAGTTTGAATTTTTAGGTTTCACTCTGTTTTGTCCTAATTTGACAGATGCTGTTCGAACTCTAAATCAAACACGGTTTGTGCTAGCTTCTTGAAACTTGACAAAATACTGTAGTTCTACGTTCTATCTCTAAGGTTTGTTTCCTCTTGATGTAGCCTAATGCAGGGACTGGCGAATAACACTTTTATTGAAAGGGGTTGCCAAACTTCCCAAACTAGAGTCTTCTGAAATCTCAACATATATTTTT